>NC_083818.1:2018596-2102303 GCF_015708825.2 Lethenteron reissneri
CGTGTAGCACCAGCCGAGCACCAGCGCCAGCGACATGGGCACGGACTCCCCCTGGGCGCCCGCGAGCCTCATGACGAAGAGCAGTCCCACGAGGCACGCGTAGCACACCCTGGGGGGGGGGGGGGGGGACACGCGGCACCAACGTTGTCATCGTCACGAAGCAGCGGTGCGACACACAGCTTTGGTGGTGCACCTCCGATTAGCACGGTTCGCTACATACGGGCATGCGAAGAACACCCTGGGGCCGCGCGCGAACACAGCCTCCGTGTCATTGAAACTAAACTGAAAACTCTTTTATTTTATTTGACCAGATAAGGCCCACTGAGCTTCATAGCTTTTTTTAAACAAGCTACACAAATGATAGCTCAACAGTAGCGGCGTGTGCAAATGTATGGCAACCGAAAACTCTGAACGCGTGATGTTAATTACTAAATGTGGAGGGGAAAAACTGGAGGACCCGGAGAAAAAAATCCAGGCGACCACGGGGAGAGAGGCACCGCAAACTCGCCACCATGGCTACCCGCGGTGACGAGATGTTGACATCGAACCACAGCGAGCCCTTTGATTTCCTCTCACAGAAGAGAACGCAGCTTCAGGTTTCCGCTCTGTCGCGTTTGGGTCCATTCGTGCGGAATGGCGGTGGCGACGCTATGGAGGCTGCTTGCTGCCGGTGGTACAAATGGCACCAGGGCCCACGGGCAATAGCGGCCCAGACGCTGGGCTACGGAGAGGCGGGAGAATTTGGAAAGGGGGACACCCAGTTCCAACCCTTGCACCGAGGGCCCGTGCCACCCTTGCCCCCGTAGCCATTCGAATGTGATTGATGGGGGCCAATCACCACGTAGCCACGTTGAGTGTAACTCTTGGCGCTGCAGGACCCGTCCTCAAGTCACTTTAAATATAGTGCATACAGCTGCACCGTGCAGGTGTACAGATTACACATTTCTGGGAGGCTCAACTGGGACACATGGTGAGCTTTCTATTAACTCCGCCCACTTGTAATAAGCACGGAGACAAAGATCCCCCATATAGCCTTCATCAGACTGTTGGAGCCAGTGCTGTTATCAGGCACCTATGAAGGAACAACACGGCACACCAGGGGGTGGGTGGCCAGCACCAACGCGCGACCGCCTTTGTATTCTCTAGCAGTCAATGTTCGCACACTGCACCAGTTTCAGATAATCGTCACCGATGTTGGCCGTGAGCGGGAATCGAACTCGGGCTCCGGGTTCGTAACGCAGCGTGCTAACCGCTGCACCACCGCTCTCCACGCCCACTCATCCACGAGGCCCTGCTCACACTGACGATGGACTCATCCACTTGCCATACCGTGATATCAGAAGATTTTAAACCGGGGGCAAGATTCCAATTTTTACAAATAATTCGGGGATAACCGGGACATCCATTCTGTGAAATGGGGACTTGCTGAAGCCACTCCAGGACGTTTAGTAGTTGCTCGGTGATCAGTGTGGTTGCGAGGGTTTTGGAAGCATTTGGGGTTGAGTGTTTTGTGTCTTTACAGGATCATGTGGAAATGGCCGCCAGTCACGATGTTTCCAAAATATCGCGAGGCCCCGACGCGAATGACATCCAGCATCTGAGGGGCAGAGAGCGAGGGAGATAGAGACGTCTCTGGTGCACACAGCTGTAACAAAACAAGTTCGCTTCCCAAATGCAAATCCTATTTTCGTTCCCTTTAAATTATTTTTTTGCTGTAATTAATGTCACGCTGTCCATTTTTTTATTACCGGTATGCAGTGCCGGATCAAGCTAGTGGGGGCCTGTAGCATATGTTATAAAGGGGCCCTAAATAAAAAAATATATAACAGAAATATTAAAACACAAATTTTTTTTCATTTTCTACACAGCCAGATAATACAACAAATCGCTAACTTTAAACACCCAGTCGTTCATTAAATTTGCAGGCAGTATAGTACAATAGTAATAGAGCAGAATCACTGAACCGGAATTTATAGCTTGAAATAATTATACGCGGGGCCCTTGAAAGTGTGGGGCCCGTAGCATATGTAGCTCCTTTTGCTACTGGGATAATCTGGCACTGCCCGTATGCATACCGCAGGTGTTCTTCATTGCGGGGGCCGTGGGCCACTGACGGCCCCTGGGAGGCCTTTAGTGTCCCCCCCCCCACAATCCACAAATAGTGACAACACCCCACCCATCATCATCATGCTGTGAAACCCCCAAATGGTTTCACATGTATGATGGCGGCCCTCACACTGGTGATGTCTTATCAGCGAAACTGCCCCACCCCCCCCCCCCCCCTCTGAAAATTAGTGAATAAATCTGGCACACTGGAACATACCGCCCCACTCTAATAATTATTGTTGGGCAAACACAAAACAAACATCCCCCGTGTCGTCAAAACAGATTGTTGGGACAAGTGCTGTTAGCGAGCAGCACTTATGAAAGGCCGGCCGGCACAGCCTCCATTTAACACGGACTGTTGGCACAACGTCGCCATGCGTACTGGGCCACTGCGACCTTGTAAACACGAAATCCCTGAACGCCCGCAACCACACTGAATCCGCAACAACAACAGCCACTGTTCACTACTAAGTGGCGTTGATGCCACCACGACGTTTGTGCCAGGCTAGGTGCACGTTAAGGCCACGATTTTTCATAATCATTATTTTTTTAACTCTATAGAATAGTTTATTTTTATGTTTAAGCAAGTGACGGTGCTTTGGTCCGGCAGATTTATATGCCAGAAAGGCGCCACATGTTAACCAAAAGTAAACGGACTTGATTTGTGTCGAAGGCTCGCTGGCAGGAGGTCACCGAACAGACCACCCCGAGTGTTATGGGTTGACTGACCGAAATGACTGGCAGATGCAACACCTCTTCTGTGCCACCTCGCCGCGTTGTATCACACGCACGCACGCCTTCTCGCTCCCCCTCTACTTTCTGACCCCGTGCCCCTTCCTGGACATCTGTGAAGTAAGGAGCTCTGTAGATCATCGGATTTCTCCTCCGTCTAAATAAACACATTCTGTGTGGGCTCTCACCTCCAGCACGAGGATGAGAATGGCCCCGAGGATGCTGACGATCTCGCCCCCGAGTCGCACAAAGTCCTGCTGAGTCTGGTAGCTCTCCTGCACGGCCACGTCAAACAGCTTCCCGTCAGTTCTGCAGAGCATCGAGGCACTTCTTTGGTGCCGTATCGAGACGTGTTGGTGCCCAGGGGAGGGAGTTTTCCCTTGCCACGACACTGGCACACTTCATTCACATGGGCCTTTCACAGGACAATACCCAGTAAACATGGAAGAAAGTTGGTATGACCTTGAGCCAACATTGGCACGTGGGGCTCTGGGTCAATTTAACGCATGAGCCTTCGTGACCAATATTACATTTAGTTTTTTTTTAACTGCTTCAACGCACCGGCGGTGGGCTGAAGCGGTAACAAACTGACCACGTTCATTCACGTTGCAGCTTTATTAATTGTCTGCGTCGGGTGGTGGAGGCTTTATGACACACATTTCAACTTGGGCGGCGATCTGATGCAAATGAAATAAATTGTTTAAAATCATGTTTGCTGGCGAGTTGAACCTTTTCAGGACAGAGAGGCTGTCGGGGCAAGTGATGTTAGCGAGCGCCTATTAATGTCGGGCATGGCACAAGAGGAGGGTGGTGTGGCCAGAACCACGCCCGGCCGCCTTTGTCTCCCCGGTTCTGATGTTTTTTTGTACTGAGTTGACCTCGAGGAGTCCCAGGACCGGTTCAAATAGTCGCCCCTGATGTGAGTCGTGAGTTTGGGTGGCAGTTGTTACTTGTGTTCAAAGGGGAGTCCATTGAGTGCAGTCGTGTTAATGCGGTGGCCATTGTGGGATCGAATTTCATACCCGTCAACTCATTACGGTTTACCCATATTCTTGTACAGGGGAATTGAGTTTTCAAGTCCATACGGCGTACAGCCGTTTCATTACGGGCTTTGAAGGATGAACATTGAGATTTAAAAGGGCACGGGGGTGACCAATAAGGTCTGAATTCGTCTGTAATAAGGTAGGGCACTGATAAGGGGTTGACAGCTATGGAATTTAATCACCGGAGGGTGAGGTTATTCCAGTGTTCTTCACTGATGTTCAGAAGGGGGGGGGGGGCACTTGTGCCGATAAGACATCATTAGTGTGAGGGCCCGCCACACACATTATTTGAAACCATTGGAGGTTTGACAGCAGCACGATGGTGATGATGATGATGGGCGGTGTTTTCACGTTTTGTGGGGGGCCGGACCATCAGGGGCCGCTCTAAAGGTCACCGGGGGGGGGGGGGGGGGGCCGGGCCGCCAGTGGCCATGCGGGCCTCGCAATGAGTGAGGGCCACTGGGTTACTGGGGACGTTCTGAAGATTTGAACGCGCACCCGCCCGCGCATTTGCGTGCGACACACGGCCGGCGTGGCGCGAGCTGGCGAGGCTTTCCCGCCCGCGCGCCAGCCAGCAAAACTTTTTTGTTGTTTGTTATTTTCTCCTAATGGTCGTACACAGCTACTCGCATCGTGGAGTGTGATATTTTGTAAAGTTGTAGATTGTTAAAGTTGGTGGGTAGTGTTAAAATGTTGCGCTGCATTGAAAGATTTGGAAGGTACACGTGCATATTGAATGAGACTGACTTTACCTTCGTAAAAAAATTAAGTTTTGCATTTAATAATGCTTTAATGTGCAATTTTATTGAATAATAGTCGTTATTGTTTTACACTGTAATGACGTGTTGTCAAGTAATTGCATAAGCAGATTTGTTTGAGTAAAGTTTACCTCAGCATTGTTTATGCGTTCGCTTGCGTTTAATCCAAGTTTAGTTTGGCAATATTTAGGTGATTTTACAGATTAACTTCATATGTTTTAATTTACTGTGTGAGAATAATGCATCACAAGTTAAACGATGTTTTCCCTCAGAATTAATATGCACAGTGGCAAAGGTAAGGCCCGAGGCTTTCTCGCTTTCTCGGCCTTACAATTAATGAATTACAAATTGATAAATCAATACGTTACGGTCATGGTTCACTGTGTTAGTTACAGAGTTTGTACAGGATTAATCAATAAAATGTCGGAATATAATGTAGACACATTTACCTCAGGGTTGTGGATGTGAGGGGTTTGAGGAGGTGCCAGGCTTGCGACAAATCAACATTCATAGAATTAAACTTTTAAAAGTTTAAATGTTTTACATTGTCTAACAGTGAATTAATTGCGAACTTAATCGTGAAAAGCGTCACGTTTGTCGAGAACTTTTGGCTGCTATGTAAAATGAAAAAGATAGTGTAGTGCTTTGCGGTTTACAATATTGTAAGCATTACATTGAATAAGTTATAACACAATTTGAAAAAAATACGTTATTACAATGCGTTGTTGTATGTGTTGAAAAACAAGTGTCAAATTATTTTTGGTGTAAAGTTTAGCTCAGCGTTGTTGACATTATAATTGTTTAATGATGAGTAGGTAAATGAGTGTAGGTTGTCACGTGCACAGCTATGAGTCGTGTACGTAGGGTGTAGTTTTCATGGGTGTAGTCGGTAGTGTTGGGCTTTAATGTGCACAGGTTATCACCAATACCAATAGCCGCCATTCGCCACCAAGTGGCGGTGTCGTCACCACGGCGCCTGTGCCAGGCCAGGTGCACTTTGAGGCCACGTGAAGTGTCAAAGGCTCGCTGGCAGGGGGTCACGGGACAGACCCAGCAGGTGCCACGGGTTCACTGACTGAGATGACTGGCAGATGCCCCAGATGTACCCCCACCCCTACTGTGCCAACTCGCCGGATTTTATCCACCCGGCACTCCGCTTGTTGTTGTGAGCGTCGCTCCTCTGCCCTCCGTTGTTGTTGGAGGGCGACTGCCTCCAACTGCCCAGCAGCAGCAGCGTACTTCACGAGCCTCCTCCATAGAGGCCGATATTGACACCGCTGGTGCCAGTAGTCGGCAAGTCCACTCAGGTTATCAGTGCAGTGTACACAGGGTGTAGTTTAAATGAGTGTAGTATTAGGTTGAAGATCATGAAGATTGTGTATGATGTATACGGAGTTGTTGTTATATATAGGAATGTGGTGTTGACAATGTAGCTTTTGAAGGGTTTATGTACTATTAAACAAGGGCCATTTCCCCAAAACGTTGCCTGGTATATACTTGATTAAGGCCACGGTGTTTTGTTATCCGTCCTTGTGTACCACTGTCAGTTGAGTACATTTAAACTTACATTTGTGTTCAACATTTTACCAGGTAAGGCCCACTGAGCTGTATAGCTCTTCAGAAGCGAACTGGTCACAAATGATAGCTCAACGAGGTGGTCTTATTGTGTGGAAATTTAAAGCAGCCAAATACTCTAAATGCATGATGTTGACTCTAAATGTGGTGAGAAAAATCCACGCGACCACAGGGAGAGACACACGCAGACTCCAAATATACAGCAGGCGTCAGGGTCGGAATCGAACCTACGACCTCCTGTAGACCAGACGAGGTAGTGAATGTCTAGCCACTGCGGTGCCCATAATTTGTTGGAGGTTAGTAGCTCTGCACAGTGTTGATAGGTAGCAACGTGTGCGTGGGCATGAGGTGTCACGAGTTAGGTTTAACGTGTTGGCAGCGAGTCTTGAGAGTTTCCACGTACGGACAGGGGTTTCTGGACAAGGATGACGTCGTCGCGTGGATCCGTGGCGTTGTCCGTGCGCATCATTAGGGGCCGGTAGATGCAGGCGAGCGAGAAGCTGGTGATGTAGACCATGTAGAGCATGGTCCACATGCGGAAGTAGCTCCGCCCATACTGCGTCCACTTGATTATGGTCAGCTCCTTCACTGGGGTTATCTCCAGGATCTGGCGAGCCTGAGGGGTGGCAAAGCAATTTGACCCCGTCGTCAGCAAGTTGCCGGCGTTGTTGGACGTTTAGCCCAGCACCAGCTCAGAACCTTTATTGAGACTGGAAGAATCTCATGAGCTGTGAAGCTCGTTTTGTCCAGTAGGGGCAGGTCAGAGAGTTTCAGCAAGAAACGATAAAAAAACCGATAGGAGAGCAAAATATTGGGAAGCCAAGCAAGTCACTCAAAAAAAGTAAATAAAGTATAAAAGTACAAATTGCACAAACACATCACGTGAGCACGTGGCGGTCGGTGCCTCTCTGAGAAAGAAGCACGGTGGTGGTGCAAGGTGGTGGTGCAAGTTGGTGGTGGTGGTGGTGCAAGATGGTGGTGGTGCAAGGTGGTGGCGGTGGTGGCGGTGATGGCGGTGGTGCAAGGTGGCGGAGGTGGTACACGGTGGTGGCAGTGGTGGTGCAAGGTGGTGGTAGCAGTGGTGGTGCAAGGTGGTGGTGGCGGTGGTGGCGCAAGGTGGCAGTGGTGCTGGTGCAAGGTGGTGGTGGTGGTGGCGGTGATGGCGCAAGGCGGTGCGCTCCGTCAGACCTCGCGCTTGTGGCTCGTGGTGATGATCTCCAGCACCGAGCGATCGTCCTCCCACGAGTCGATCTCGCTGAGGTCATACAGGGTGGACGTCACGGTGCCCACCGACCACTGTACCACTCTGCGAAGCTTCACCAGGTGCCTGAACATCTGAGGTGACAAGGAACATTCATCATACGTTGACCCCTACCTAACGCTCGTAGGCCACGCGCCTACTACGCAGTACAGCAGGGGTAGCCAACCTGTAACAGACCAACAGGCAAAAAGTACTCGTGAGTTCTGCAAACAGCCAAGGTTATATATATACGTTTATATATTTACAGTTTTCAGCAAAGCACGGGAGACATTCATTTTTCTCTGTTACTGTGATAGTACGTTCTACGTTATGCCCCTTCGATAGAGCCGCACATGGTGGATTAAAGCGCCGCATGCGGCTCGCGAGACGAAATTTTTCCACCGCTGCAGTACACCGAAGTGTGGACTGACAAAATCTGTCCGATCTGTAGGGGATTAAGTGTTGCCCCCTCACATGCGTAGAGTTTTCTCCGGGTGTTCTGGTTTCCTCCCACATGGACAAACACTAATTGGTTGAAAACATGTTCATACAGAGAGAGCTGCAGAGCCTGGTATGTAGGAGGTCGTGGGTTCGATCCCGACTCTGACGCCTGCTGCTGTATATTTGGAGTTTGCGTGTCTCTCCCTGTGGTCGCATGGGTTTTTCTCCACGTCCTCCGGTTTTTCCCTCCACATTTAGAAACAACCATTTAGAGTATTTGGCTGCTGTACATTTCTACATGATGATTCACTTCTTTGAGCTGTCACTTGTGGCCAGGTGGCTTCTGAAAAAGAGCTCCACAGCTCAGTGGGCCTTACCTGGTAAAATAAAATACAACTTGTTTAGTTTATAGCCTTACAGCTTATCCGCGGTTGCTCAACAATTGTAAGATGCAACTTGCATGAACTATGTTGTATACAATTAATCATTAGATTAGATCACACCCATTCGTGACACTGTGTCTGAAAAACATTGTACGTACTGTGCTGGCTCCCATTCTGCGTCGGTACACAAAATCGTGCATTTAATACCTTATCTTCATCCGGTTCTCCCTACTGGTTTGGTGGGTTGTTCAGTGATGCTGTTGTCACAGGCACTGACTAGGTGGCTATCTCTATATGTATGTTACTGGTAGGAACCTCCTGGTTACACCAGCCCACAAGGGATTATTGTGTCCATCGTGCAGGGAGGGGCTGGGTGGGGAGGGTGGGGCTGGGTGGGGGGGTGGGAGGGGTGGGGCTGGGTGGGGAGGGTAGGGTAGGGAGGGGCTGGGTGGGGAGGGTGGGGCTGGGTGGGGGGTGGGAGGGGTGGGGCTGGGTGGGGAGGGGCTGGTCACCCCGTGGTGCCCTTAAAAAACTCAACGTTTAACCTACTCACACCGGCTTGTGCCCGCCCTCACAGTCGGGCATATTTGCGGAATACACTACGCCGCCGTTGACCCTGCAGGCCATTGACCGTGCAACCCAACGTTACTACCAGCTCCCTCCGCAGGAATGTGTTATCGGCCACCGCCCTCCCCCACATTACTCTGGATATCCGAGTTGCAATGCCCTATCTTTATGGAGTAAAGCCTCATTGAGTCTCTGACCCTTCTCATACTATAAACTGTTTTTATTTTATTCTACCAGGTAAGGCCCCACTGATAGCCACCTGGCTATCACAAATGATAGCTCAACGAAGTGGCTTATCATCATGTGGACATTAGGACATGTATACTCTAAATGCATGTTTCTAAATGTGGAGGGAAAAAGCGGAGGACCCGCAGAAAAATCCACGCGACCACGGGGAGAACATGCAAACTCCAAAAATACAGGCGTCAGGGTCGGGATCGAATCGACGACTTCCTGTATACCGGGTGAGGGAGTTAACATCTCGAACCGTGGCACCCCTTCAACTGTGCCTTTAAAAATATATATATAGACCTCAATTTCTCAGTTTGTGCCCATGAAGCGCACGTGTTGCTGTTGTATATAGTATCATAAGATATGGTTGTATTGAGACATTCTGTACATTCTGTTGGGATGCAAGCAGAAAGCAAATTGTTGTGAAACTACGAAAGATATGATAAAGAGGAGAGAGAGGTACAAAGAGATGCAGACGCTTAACAGGGGCGGCCTAGACGGGCTGCCAGCACCTGGCGCCCGTGGTGAACCACGGAATAGGCGACCCCCAAACCCCAAGGGCAGATCTAGGCTGAGGCGTTTTGGGTAAACTGGGAAACTTGTTACCCTATTTTACATTTAATGTTTTTGTAAGCGGATTTTTTTTTTACAGAGGCCTAATTATTCGGGTTTGTCCATCCGTCCGGCTGTCAGACCGATAGTAGTAGGTTTTTACCCTTTAAACTGGTACTAAACTGGTACTAAACTGACACCTTTATACAAGGTATCATGTTTGCAATAACCACAACACAAGTAGTCAAAATGCATTTTGACTACTTGTGTTGTGACTACTTGTGTTGTTGTTATTGCAAACATGATACCTTGTATAAAGGTATCAGTTATTTGTGCTATTTATTTATTTTAATGTTGTATTTATTTATATTTTTTCCCTCCAATTTGGCACCCCCTCCCCCCCACTTAACTTGGGGCCCTAGGTGACCGCCCCAGTTCGCCTGTGCGGACGAGTGGCCGCCCCACACTCTTAACAAGGAAGTGAATGCACAGAGCTTCGTAACTTTTAGGAAAACGGGTGAGAAAAAATGTCGGAAAAACAGCACTCAATTTTGAAGATGGCATTGCAAGCAATAACAGCATGAGAGTAGCATAAAGACAGTTTGACGGTGGGCAATCCACAAATGCCGCCTTTCGGGAGAAAGAGGATAACCTTGAAAAAGAATATAGATTATAATCTTAAAATGGCTGGAGGAATTTTATATTCAGGATGGTCCAGATTTAACTCTCTAAAACGTAACATTTTTGCATACCGATGGGTGTGAAAATAGAAATGAATAAGCAGAGGAAACAAATGTTCAGGTTGCCCCGGATTTTAAAAAACACGGGATAAGCACCACATCATTATTTTAAACAGCTTAATTTTGCACATTCTTGCATAACATGTTTGAGGTGTTGTGTATATGTTTTTTTTTATTCAGTAACTATATGAAATTGACATAAATAAGCATACAAATAGACGCGAATTTATATCCTCCTGTAAAAAGTTACTGTATTTACTGTGCCGTACTTACCACTCTAATGTAGAAGACTCTGCATGGGGTGATGTACGCAGAACTAACTACACTCTCGTTTCAACAACTTGTGTAACTGGGTTACAGCCATTGGAGCGGTTTTGCCGGATCGGCCCGGGACCGCCGGATAACATTGAGAAGCGGCAGCCGGACAATCGCGCGGTGCCGGATAAATCGATGGTCGACTGCATGTACACCATACCTGTCAACCCCTTATCAGTGCTTCCTCCCTCATTACAGAACAATTCACACCTTAGTGGTGACTCTGTGCCCTTATATATCTGAACTGGTACTGGGCCTCCCTTAGGTCGACTCAGTCTCTAATGAGTAACCTGGTGCGGTATACACATCGCTACTAGGGAGACAAAGGCGGTCGGGAATAGTGCTGGCCACCCACCCCCTCCTGTACCGTTCGGCCTCCATCGGTGTTCGCTTACAGCACCTGCCCCAACAGTCTGTTCAAGGCTATACCGGGGATCTTTGTTTTTGTTTTGGTGTTGATGGTACTGGTGACGATGGTGGTGGTGCTGGTGGTGGCGCTGATGGTGGTGCTGATGGTAGTGCTGGTGGCATACCTGTCAACCCCTTATCAGTGTTTCCTACCCTACTACAGACCAATTCAGACCTTATTGGTCACCCCGTGCCCCGTATTCATCTCAACGTTCATCCTACAAAGTCCAATCACAAGGAAGAAACACAAACAAATAGACATTTTATTTTATTGCCTATAATGAAACGGCTGTACGCCGTATGGACCTGAAAACTCAATTTCCCTGTACAAGAATACGGGGTAAACCGTATGGGTTGACAGCTATCGCAATATTAATTATGGCGATGGCTTGATGAAAGCCTGCATCCAGCGGTATTTTTGTATCACGGCTGGCCATGATGATGTAAGCGGTGCGTTTTTGCGAAGGAAGGTTTCAGGGTGACTGCGGGAGGATGAGGCTCTCACCACCACGTTGCCCTTGGCTGCAGCGAGCTTGAGGGGGGTGTAGCCTTTGCAGTTGAGCACCGCCTCCGGGCAAGGCTGGCCCTTGCCCCTCTGTGTGCTCGCCAGGATGAAGTCGTACATCTGGCAGGCGATGATGCGGTTCTTATGCAGCACCAGCGTGTGTAGGACCGTGTTGCCTGAGTTGTGGGAGCACACAATGGGCGCATGGTGGTGGCGCATCAGCCGGTCATCTCAGTCAGTCAACCCGTGGCACCTGGGTCTGTCCTTTGACCTCCTGCCAGCGGGCGTTCGACACTTCACGTGGCCTTAAAGTGCACTTAGCCTGGTGCAAGCGCCGTTGCGAATGACGGTTGTTGTTGTTGGTGGCGTCGGCGGCGGCGAGAGAATGAGATGCTTCTCGCCTCGCACGTGGACGAGTGGAACACGGTGCTTGCATGTTTGACCAAGTGTTGGGCTAAAGCTACCGAATGTTCTGGTTTCGACCGGGACAGGCCTGCTGTCAGAGGCTCTCCCTGGTATCATGAAACATTTGCAAAAAAAAAGTCTGGAATTTTGTCCCGGTATGATATTTTCTGCCCTCACGCTTGATATTAATCTACTAGGGGTTGTGAGGGGGCACCTGCGGTGCCATTTATGGCCTTCGGCCAGGAAAGTCACGAAAAAAGAATTGCACACGAACGACACATTCACGCAAGCATCCGATGCTCCGTTTTGAAGTTTTAAAATGAAACATCTTTGAATTGTATTATGTTTTGAATTAAATCATTTTATTTCTTCATTAAAAGCTTATATAATTTTACATCTGGAAGACTTAATTGAAAATGACATTTCGTGTGAATTTTCTCTCGTCGTTAAGTAGATGACCTTGCTGGGGGTTCGGTTCGATGCGGACTTTCATCCGTTTGGGATTGCGGGATCGAGATAAGGCGTCATGGAGCTGCTGGCCGTGCGAGAAGACCGCCGTCTGCAGATCGATTCCAACATAATCGAACGTCTGTCCCTGCACCTCCGTCGTTCATGCAGGGGGCACGTAGGTTTTCAGCGCCCCCTGCATTAAAACGACAGAAAGTGTCCTCACGCTTGACTTATCATCACAGATATATAAAGTTGTGCGCTTGTATAAGAGTATACTGGAGGGGCGGGTCAGAACGTTACAACAACAAAGAGTACAAAACACGACAGGAGTGCAAAGTACAAGAAAGGTAAACAAATCACCCAAACACAAACAAATACGACACTAAAACATCCCCATCCTATCACGCAAAGCCCACTGAGGTGTTCGCTTATTTTTCAGAAGTGGCCTGGCCACAAATGATCGCTCAATAAAGTGGCCCCATCATTTGGACAATTATCGCACCAAAATATAGCAAAGGAGGAGGGACTAACCTGGTAAGTGGACAGCATTGGTAGTGGAGTAGGTGGGTGGCCTATGAGCGAGACCATTCGTGTTGATTTTTTTTCCGGGTCCTCCGGTTTTTCCCACCACATTTAGAAACATGCGTTTAGACCATTTTTTAAAACATTATTTTGCTGCTAGAAATGTCCAAATGATAAGGCACTTGTTGAGCAATAATTTGTGGCTAGGTCACTTTAAAAAAATAAGTGAACACCTCAGTGGGCTTCGCCTGGTCGGATGGGGATGGTTTCGTTTTATGTGTTTGTGTTTGGGTAATTTGTTTACCTTTCTTGTACTTTGCACCACTTTCGTGTTTGTTGTTGTCACGTTTTTACCCCGTGCCCGACCAGACATCTTTGAAAAAGAGCTTTATAGCTCATCGCATTCCTCCTGGAGTACAAATACAGATTGTGATTCTGTAAAAGTGGGCAGGGCTGATGGGGTAGAGGCTCGCCAGCTCGCCATGTCTCCTTGTTGAGCATCCAAGGATTTTGGCCGCTCAACGTTTTGAGCATCGCATTTAAGAAGGCGTTGGGGTATAAGTGTCCGATGCGGTCGAGGGACAAGGGCACTTCCAGGAGGTTGCAGCTTCTTACCTTGGGAGTCCTGTGCACACACCCTGGCCCCGTGCTTCAGGAGCAGTCGCACCATCTCCAGGTTCCCCGTGCTCGCGGCGAATGACAGCACGTACTCGCCTGGGGGGCACGTAGCACACGCAGCACATGCCGTGCAGTGACCACTCGTTATACAGAGCTCTAGAGGTAGGGATTTTGCAGAGATGGAGGATCCACGAACCGTTTGAATTTCCTGCCGACAGACAGCTAAAACCACTAAAATTCATAGCCACGGTCAACTCTGGTGCCGCGGTGAATGCGGTTATCCGTTGTTGTACAGCGGCGGTACGTGCAATACTGTGGTCGCACCGCGGCGAGCGGAAGGTGCGCTGTGGGTGTACCGTAGTGAGCATGGCTGCGGTGTTTGTCGGTGAAGTAGGTGCCGGTGGCACGCGGCGACACTGCATTTGCCCCACGTGCCAGGAGCTGTTTCGCCAGCTCCACGTTCTGGTTGAGCACGGCGGTGTGCAGCGCCGTCTGACCTGCGGGGACACACGGGGCCGTACGTGCATCGATTCGGAAGCAGACCTTTTCACTCGTCGGTACCACCTGACGTTGAAAGCCATCTGTGGTTCATGGTTTTGGGGGGGGGGGGGGGGGGGGGGGAATCTTTTGTAATAAACAGTGGGAAAGTGACACCGTTTTTTTGCAAATAGTCCACAGTTTATCGTTAAGCTTTGCAAAACCCTTTCGCTTGCACGCAGGCTTGTGGATAATGAAGCCTTATTTGAAAACAACATCCCGACATAGAGAGAACAATTCGTTTTCAAGAAGAGCTTACGAAACATTAAACATACGCGAATGCACCGTACTGTACCTATGGGTACAAACAAATTGTGATTTTTATTATATATTGTAACATTTATCATGGGACCTTTTTGCCAGTATCAAAGCATGAAACATAAGAATCGGGTTTACCCTTTCTGGCAATAAAACAGGTGTTAATATGTCGAAACAAAAAGGTATCCCATGATATAGCTGCTCACCCCGAGCTATAAATGCTCTGATGTGTGCATTGTCTGTGTGCTGTTCGTGATGAGACTAGGCCGCATTGTCTGTGTGCTGTCCGCCTTGTGGCGTGGTGAGACTAGGCCGCATTGTCTGTGTGCTATCCGCCTTGTGGCGTGGTGAGACTAGGCCACATTGTCTGTGTGCTGACCGCCTTGTGGCGTGGTGAGTCTAGGCCACATTGTCTGTGTGCTGACCGCCTTGTGGCGTGGTGAGTCTAGGCCACATTGTCTGTGTGCTGACCGCCTTGTGGCGTGGTGAGACTAGGACACATTGTCTGTGTGCTGTCCGCCTTGTGGCGTGGTCAGACTAGGCCACATTGTCTGTGTGCTGTTCGTGGTGAGACTAGGCCACATTGTCTGTGTGCTGTTCGTGGTGAGACTAGGACACATTGTCTGTGTGCTGTTCGTGGTGAGACTAGGCCACATTGTCTGTGTGCTGACCTCCTTGTGGCGTGGTGAGACTAGGCCACATTGTCTGTGTGCTGACCGCCTTGTGGCGTGGTGAGTCTAGGCCACATTGTCTGTGTGCTGACCGCCTTGTGGCGTGGTGAGACTAGGCCACATTGTCTGTGTGCTGTCCGCCTTGTGGCGTGGTGAGACTAGGCCACATTGCCTGTGTGCTGTTCGCCTTGTGGCGTGGTGAGACTAGGCCACAAGAAGGCTGTCTCTGGTGTAGGCCAACCAGTTTCAAAGACAACGCATCATATATTATCAGATATACTTATTTTATACCTACGTGACTTTACCGAAAGAACCAAAGAGCATGGATTCCTGCAGTCACGAAAAATTCAAATCAAGATTATATTATCAGAGTTTGTTTGTACGTTCACCACAAGTACGTGTGGTTAATGCAGACTTGATTCCTTGCATAAGGGTTCTATTTGGTGTTTGAACATCTCAACACCTCCTGTTTCATTGTCAGAAAGGGTAAAACCTATTCTTATTTTTCATATTGTAAAATGTATATTTTCTTCAGCACAGCATATGGGCACCGTTGTGTAATCCCCACGTCTGTATGGTGGAGGCTGGATAACAGACCTAAGTGGGATTCTCTCAGAGTGAAGCATGGAGGGAATTTTGTGTTTGCTCGAGCCCGCTACAGGAGCCGTGAAGGTCTGTCAGGTACCCTGAAAATGGTTTCCAAGGTAGAAGCTCATGATTGTATGTATGTTGAACTTCTTTCGCACCGTACGTAGTCAACCGTGCTCATCGGAGGAGCGGAAGGACAACAAAACCCCAAAAAGCTGTTCGAAATAAATGAGTGTTCATTCTAGCCGATTTAAACGTGCATAGATCCCAGTGGCGACCTAATATTGTAAGGAAGAGCATTCCAGACAGCTGCAGAAGCTGCATCTGAAAGCGCGCGATGCATCGACCGTCTTTGTTCGACGGCCAGCCAAAAGACGCTGCTACGAAGATGACCAGAGTTCGCGTTCTGATTTCCACGGTAGAACGAGTAGTTACCTTGCTGCTCTGTGGTTACCATGGTGGAGTGCGTGGTTACCTTGGTAGAGGCTGGAGGTCATGGGCTCGTTGATGAGCGTGGGCTCCGCGTCCAGGAGGGCGAGCGCCGCGCCCAGGTTCTCGTACTGCACGGCCACGTGGAGGGCCGTCTCGCCCAGCACCCCTACACCACACCGCACCACACCGCACCGCACGGTACACCACGCGTTACACCACCCACACCACATGGTACACCACGCGTTACACCACACCGCACCGCACGGTACACCACGCGTTACACCACCCACACCGCACCGCACGTTACACCTCACCGCATCACACGTTACACCGCACCGCATCACACGTTACACCACACCGCACGGTACACCACGCGTTACACCACCCACACCGCACCGCACGTTACACCGCACCGCATCACACGTTACACCACACCGCAACACACGTTACACCACCCCACACTGCATGTTACTCCACGCGTTACACCACTCCGCAGCACACCGCACCATGCGTTACACCACTCCGCAGCACACCGCACCACGCGTTACACCACGCGCGTTACACCACGCGCGGCACACCGCACCATGCGTTACACCACTCCGCACCATGCGTTACACCACACCGCATCATGCGTTACACCACTCTGCACCACACCGCAACACGCGTTACACCACGCGCGGCACACCGCATCATTCGTTACACCACTCTGCACCACGCGTTACACCACAATACTACACTGCACCACGCGTTACACCACACGCACTACACTGCACCACACCACGGCACACCATACCACGCATTACAGCACACGCACTACACTGCACCACACCGCATCAGACATCACACCACACCACACGTTACACCACACGTTACACCACCCCACAGCAGACACCCCACGCGTTACACCCCGTGACGGGCACACGCGACGCGCCCATCGCACTTCGGGGCTCCACACACACACACGTGGCAGCGTGGCCACCGCTGCTGCTACCGCATCCTGACATCTGAGAACTCTCCCCAAGCCGCTACTGTGGCTCATCGGTCATGCCTGTTTGTGATCGTGATCATCAGCGATGGCCCTAGTGGATCGTGGCCTTCAGAAGCAATTCTGTTTTTTGCCCACCGCCTTCCTTTCATTGTAAACATTTCTTAACTTTAGTTGAAACATTTTTGTTATTAAATAAAAACGTTCATTTTTGTTGTTACCACAAACCAAAAAATTATAGCAACAACACCGAACGCGCAAGTTAAAAGTTTCATCTTAAATAAAAGATTACATAATTTTGCCGGTAATGTAATCAGTTATAAAATACACTGCACCTTACGGCGTCTTTCCCTATCCCTTGACGTTTCTCGAATAAGTCTTCATCAGTCCCTTTGTGTATCTGGGTCTCTTTGGGTCTCTCCATGTCTGCGTTGTTACCTCTGCTTCCCGGTGTTGACGTATGTCTCATGCCTCGTCCATGTCCCTCCCACGTCTCCGTGTCTCTGTGTCTCTCTGTCTTCCCGTGTCCCTATTGCTCTCTGTGTATTCACCGTGTCCCTATTGCTCTCTGTGTCTCTGTGTCTTCACCGTGTCCCTATTGCGCTCTGTGTCTCTGTGTGTCTGCCTTCCCGTGTCCCTATTGCTCTCTGTGTCTCTGTCTTCACCGGGTACCTGTTGCTCTCCGTGTCCCTCCTCGTGTGCCACTCACCGCGCTGCAGGAGGTCCGTGTCGCCCTGCTTGTGCAGCCTGTCGATGGCCTCCACGTCATTGCTCTTGGCGGCCGTGAACAGCGGGGTCTCCCGGATCCTGCGAGACGGAGTCGTAGGGGGCCACAGGAAGGGCAGCGTGAGTGGGGGGGGGGGGGGGGTCACGGGAATAACTTAATGATTCTCATGGAAACGTTCCACCAGCACAGATCGATCACGACAAGCGGAGAGTCCCCTTGGCAGGGCACGGGTCTGCACGGACAAGCGAGGGTGCGTCGACGAGTCCGAGCACCTGTCGCACCACCGTGCTCGTCGCCTGCGACGCACAGAAATCGCCACTCGTGTTGGAGCAGGTGACGAGGAGGAACCCTCCTCGACTACCGGACCAAGTGGCGCAGCGGACCGCAACAGCCGGGCAGGACTCACCTCTTGTGCTGGAGCAGGTACAGTTCGTCCTCTGCGTTCACCGCGATCTGCTGCTGCAGGTTCATTGCACGGCTCAGGAGGCCACCCAGAAATCCACGCTCCAACATCGCTGGGAAGGAGCTGCGCCCTGCCGCCCCTCCTGCTTCTCGTCTTGCAAGTGGCCGCGGGTCTCCTCGAGTGGCCTCACGTCTCCTCGAGTGGACGTCTCAGGGGGCCCAAAGACATCGAGAACTGCGCTGTGACCGGTGAGCTACGATGACACGGAGGAGGAGCTTGAGGAGGAGACAATGGGAGGAGGGAGGAGGGAGGAGCGAAGAGAGTTCGAGGCACGGCGTGGCACGGAGGCACCCGTCCAGATTGTGCGCCGATTTACGATCGTAAATATTTGGGTCATTATCTTGCAAAGTGGGGTGAGGGGGGTGGAAATGTGGCTAGACTGGTCAGGCGAGTGATTGGCTCCTCCCACTGGGATATATTAAAAACAAAACCCCCTACCTGTATGTTCACACGCACACGCACGCAAACCGGTTTGCCAGGGAGGTGACATGGGGCCACGGGGCCAGAGCGCGCACGAGGCCGCGGGCACGCGAGGGGCGAGGCCGCTCAGGGTCGAGCCACGCCGGACGCAGCAGCAGCCACTGACGCCGCTGCTGCGTCTGCTGCTGCTGCTGCCGCAACTAAAACGCGTTTGGTGGGGAGTTTCACGGGAGCCGGTGAAAACTGAAAACTAAATCTGAAGCGAAATTGATTCGAATGTCATCATTTATCTTCCCCGTGTCGTGTTCGCTCTAGAGTGACAGTAACGTTTCGTTGCTTTCGTTTTTTTTCCATTTATTTTGTATCGCCCTGTGAGCCATTCGGCTCTTGAATCGGGTGCAACCGCATCAAACAAAAAACAAAAACATGAACAAGAAAACATCTTAAAGTGACTATAAGTGACGGCACTCCCACCGTTCGTGTCAATTCCATTCTTTCACGATGTCATTCTTTCTACCTCCTCCTGTGTTCGTGTTCATTTTGTTGTTGTCATTGAGTTGCGAATCATCCGTGCGGAGTTGGTGCAAAGTTGCACGTGCGTAACTCTCGGCCGAATTTCTGCAAACTCCCGTTTTAAATTCCTTGTCTTTGGTGCGATAGAGCGAGCGCGCTCATTGCCTCCGCGGAGTCACGCGGCCGTCATCATCATTGGGACGATAAATTAACATCGCTGAAATGTGAATGAACTATTACAGCATTGGGCTGTTTAATAAGTCTATTTTCCATCTTTTGAAATTAAGCATTCACCTCGGTTAATTGCCATATATATTCTTATATTTTACGTTAGTTCTCTAAATTGCCTGTTATTTGTTTATTTTAAATCGGCCCAGCAGACAGATTTCCTTGTATAGAATTCCAGAGCTGCCAACCCCTTATCAGTGCCCCACCTTGTTACAGACCAAGTCACCCCTTAGTGGTCACCCCGTGTCCCTTATACATCTCAACGTTCATCCTGCAAAGTCCCATCACAAGGGAGAAACACAAACAAATAGACACATTTTTATTATTTTTGCCCGTATTGAAACGGCTGTACGCCGTATGGACCTGAAAACTCAATTTTCTTGTGCAAGAATACGGGGTAAACCGTGTGGCTTGACGGCTATGGAATCCCTGCCATGCTGCCTACGTGGAATGTGAGGACGAGGGTTTTTGAACCTCTTGCTATCCACTGCATTTATTAAAGACGTAGGCCCTCATTGAGTTTGTTGATCAATTGTGCCCTTATATTCTTGGGTCTTTCGATAAAGTCACGTAGATAGGTTCAAAGAAAATAACAAAAAAACTATTTACGTGACTTTACCTAAAGACCCAAGAAAATGAATTCCTGCAGTCACGAAAGCTTTAAGTCAAGATTTATGTGCCCCGATTTAGTTCCTACATTGTTACGCATTAGATTCAATCATTGTCAATCATTGTCCGTGTTACATCACATCTCGGATGTGAACACGTGCTTGGTAAACCAATTCTTCCAGAGGGCCTAAGGGAATGCATTTGTTCTTTGCAATTGAGATATACGCTGCATGACCTTGCAGAGCATACAAAGCTAAGAATGAAAATGCAATCCAATGTGTAATGCACATAATAATAACTCCATTTATATCGCGGCTTTTCATCAAGGATCTCAAAGCGATGTACAGGAAACAGCAGCAGCAGGCAGCGTAAATTTTTTTACATCATAAATACATTTTTTGAAGCCATTTACTAAATGAACTTAAAGTTTAGTAAGCGGAAAGGTATAAATAGGTTTTAATACGCATTTTTTAATTGTCCACAGAATCAAAGAGAACTCTGATATCTCGTGTAAAGTACAATGCCGCATATCTGACTCTCTATGGCATGAGGTATAGATGGGTATGCGAACAGTGAGCTATGTGAGCATGTACATAAATCGTTTTTTTACCGTGCACAAATCGATCACTAGACAACAGCAAAGTTCAGACTGCTGTCAACTTGGGGAAAATGCTTAGCGAGGTGACTTAGATTACAAAACTGGAACTTTTACTACGCGGTTTGCAATATCGGCCTTCTTCAAGCAAAACTCCAAACGTAACAAGACATATGGAACGAGCGGTAATAAATGAACGGTAAATATCAGAATATGTATTTATACGGGAGGAATCCGATGAGCTATTTAATCAATGAGGGGACTACCTCAAGGCTGTCGCTTTGCTTTTTTTAAAACTCATCGCGGGCTATTTTCTCGGAACTGGGCGGGCCACATCATTGGCCAGGACAGATACGCGACAGATAGGCAATGCATCGTGTCAGCAAATTCCTATCTCAATGGTGTTCTCGCGCTGCGCTGCGCTGTAGACGTCTCCCCGTGTTGATTTTCGCCATGAGAGCACTCGGTGTGATATTGTTTCTCACTCTCTGCTGGAAACCCAGATGAGGATTTTTTTTTTACCTTTGTTGAGTTTGACGGCTCGGTAACAGTGCGAACGATAGAAAAAATAAAAATAGGTTTGACTCTTTCTGGCAATAAAACAGGAGGTGATAATAGGGGTTTCCCCTTTTTTCTGGCAACAAAACAGTTAAGATGTTAAACAATTCTATACAGTTAAAAATACATTTAATAATAATGAAAGTCAAGCAACAGAAAAAGCGATCGGAGTGCAAAGTGTAGGAAATGTAAGCAAGTCACTAAAAATAAACAAAAATAAATAAAATGTGAGAACAAATAGCAAAAGTATATCAATTCCTACCGACTTTTCAACACTAAATGCAAGTTTGGGCAAGGCAGCAAAACAACAACAGTCCCAGACCACAGCAATAAAACAACAGTCTCTCAATAAAATTGACACATTAAAATTGTTATTACGCTACTCAATGCCATCATACAATCTAAATAGTTAGTTTACAAATGTAGCATTTTAGCAGATTTTAAATTTATTTTGAGGGTACATTGTTGCACATTGAAAATAACCGTTTTTTTAATGCCTGCTATCTCATGGCTCAAACCTATTATTCGATAATAAAACCACTCATCAAAGTTAATTATGAGGAAACATCAAGCAACGAGGCCAATCGGTGGCCTTAAAGAATCTTTTCAATACATTGCTTCGAGTGATCATCAATGCGGCTGAAGGGCAAACTGAATCGGCCTCATCCGATATCTGAAATGAATACAAAATCTCGCACAGCACGTGACCAAATCAGCTCGCATCTGGGGATTGCACAATGGGTGATCTCATCTCGTGAAATTCGAGTAATAGTATAGTGCGCTTCGAATTCTAGAGATTGTTTTTGCCCGAGGTTCAGCGACTGGCCAAACGGATGTTGTAAGTAAATTTGGAAGGTAACTTTGTTAACAATGTGGAAATGACATTTGCTAAATCAACAGTCTATTTCTAAATTTCTTTATCAATTTCTGACACTTGGTGTTATGGGTGTTTAGACCCCCCCCCCCCCCCACAGCAACATTTTTACATATGGCCAAGAGACGCCACGACGTTTTTGTATCACAGTGCTTAAATTTTGACTTAAAACTTTCGTGACAGGAGGAATTCATATTCTATGGTTCTTTCGGTAAAGTCACGTAGATATAAAAAAAATAATAATGCGATAATAAAAATAAAGTAAATAAAAAAAATCACGACGTTTCGATCGCAACACAAGCGGTCGTCCTCAGGAACAGGGAGGTTAGCCTCTGAGGGCAAGCTGTTTATAAAGGTTTAGAGATGGGCGGGGCAGCTAATGTTAATGTAGGAGAGGGCGACGACACCGGCAGTAGGTCTACAGCAGGCATGTCCAAAGTACGGCCCGCGGTCAGATTTCCTACGGCCCGCAGCTTCGGTCTTATAATGTGTAATTTATGGCTCGCTAGCTCTGTCAGAATAAATAAATAATAAAACTTTAAAGATGTAATTCCTCCTTTCACCATACGGTGGCAGCACCATTCTAATGCTCTCTGGCTTTGCATCCGTGCCGCGAACCCTTCTCGAGTAATTTCTGCCGCGGCGACTGCAAAAAAAAAAGAGAAAAGTTGACAGTGAGGGCCGCCGCTTTCAGGAGCGGTGGGAATTACAATACTTCTTCACTGGAAATCGAGGCAATTGTGTTTGTCTAATTTGTATAGAGACGGTTGCCTTGTTTAAGGATTTCAACATAACGAGTCACTACGAGACTAAACATGCTACAACATACGACAAGCTAACAGGGAGTGACCGCGCTGAAAAAGTGAAGCAACTCCGTGCTGCTCTGGCATCGCAACAGCGATTCTTCACGCGGGCCTGTGAGTCAAAGGAAAACATCACCAAAGCCAGCTACTAAGTGCCCATGTTAATAGCTAAACATGGCAAACCTTTTACTGAAGGTGCGTTTATCAAAGATGGTGTCATGAAAATGGTGGAGAACATTTGGCCCGAGAAGAAGCAAGAATTTATGAATGTTTGCCTGGCACGCAACACTGTGGCACGGCGAGTTGAGGACATATCGTCAGATATTCAGAGACAACTGGGGGACAGAGGAGTGGCTTTTGATTCTTTCTCATCAGCCTGCGATGAAAGCACCGATGCATCTGACACTGCACAACTAGTTATTTTTTAAAGAGGAGTTGATGGCAACATGAACGTGACAGAGGAGCTGCTTGACCTCAAAAGCCTTAAAGGGCAAACCAGAGGAACAGATTTATTCGTTTCTGTTTGTGACGCTGTTGATGATATGAAACTACCACGGAGTAAAGTTTCTGGGATCATTACCGATGGTGCGCCTGCCATGGCTGGTGAGCGAAGTGGATCGTCTACACTGATCTGCAATAAAGTCAGCGAAGAAGCAGGTAACGCTATTAAACTTCACTGTATCATTCACCAGCAGGCTCTCTGCGCCAAACATCTCAAATTTGACGATGTTATGAAACCAGTGGCAAATGCAATCAATTCTATTCGCTCTAAAGGTCTATACCACCGACAGTTTCAGCAGTTCTTGCGTGACATCCAGGCTGAATACGGTGACGTGATATATCACAACGATGTGAGGTGGCTAAGTCGGGGGTCCGCACTGCAGAGATTTTTCTCTCTCAAAGAGGAAATTGGAATTTTCTTGGGTGAGAAGGGACAACCAATGGAAGAACTGTCCGACCCTGTATGGCTGGCAAATCTGGCTTTTTTGGTTGACATAACGAAGCATCTGAATGCGCTGAATGTTAATCTTCAAGGAAAAGATGCAGTGGTGAGCCAGCTATACGCTCAGATCAAGGCCTTTGGAACCAAACTGCAACTTTTCCAAAGACACTTGTCCCAAACAGAGCCCTGCACCGCGCACTTCGCAGCTTTGAAAGAGGCCATTGACAGTTTCCCACAGGACAACATCGGTGCGCAAATGAAGAGTAATGCAACAGCTATCGCATCTCTTTCTGTGGAATTTAACAAACGCTTTCGGGACTTTGCAGTTATTGAAAAGGACATGTTGCTTTTCTCTTCTCCCTTCTCCGTGGACCCTGATGATGTTCCTCCACAGTTGCAGCTGGAGTTCATTGAGCTGCAGTGTGACAATGAGTGCTACTGAAAACACCAGCAGTGTTCTCTTGTTGACTTTTACCAGCAGCTGGACAAAAGTAGGTTTCCAGAAATGCGGTCATTCGCTAAGAAAATGCTGAGGTTATTCGGCTCCACATATTTGTGTGAGCAGACATTCTCAGTCATGAACTTAAACAAGAACCGATTGAGGTCAAGGATGAGAGACTCCCACTTGCGTGGCATTTTACGCATCTCAACCACTGCCCTCAAGCCAGACCTGGTCTCTTTACTGAAATCTAGATCTCAGTATCACCCTTCTCATTAGTGTCAGCAAGTTATCTGTTCCTTGATCAATCTGAAATTGAGTGTTTTGAACGGTAACATTTGTCATTATTAACAGTGAAAAGCCTAAAGCACACTAATGCACTTGGACTTATGGCACTTGTTTTATTAAACTCTTGAATAAGATTTGGTTATAACTGTTGATGTTATGTACCTGTAGATGTGACATAAACTATTGCTTTCTGAAAGATCTTGTAAAAGACAAGGGCAAAATTCACTTGTTTTAAAGTTTAATGATAACAGACCACTTTGCATTACGTATAACTCCTGTTTAAAATGTTCATGAGACAGAGATATTTAACTCATGGAAATTTAAGGTATTCTATACAGTTTGTTCAAAGTTATCTGACTGAATGAAAGGCAGAATTGTGTTTTTAGAGTTGTTCCCGTCTGCCTGAGTGGCTTATATTTGGTTACATTGTCATTTGAAAAATGAAGGTAATTGTGACAATGAAAATTGTTTTATAACAGTGTGTATTTTCACGTAACTTTTGTGTTAAAAAAATGTCGGAAGAAACTATTGGCCCCCGGGCATCTTCACTTTATCAAATTTGGCCCTCTTTGCAAAAAGTTTGGACACCCCTGGTCTACACAAATCAAAACATTCCACCTCGCTCATCACACCCACACTGCTGACGGTGGAGGTGGACAAGAAAACACAAATCAAGTCATGACCCAAAGTGGAGGGGTGTTGAGGTCCGTGTCTTAGTGGACACGGGAGCCTCAGCCACCATTATTTCCGATGTTATTTTTAAATCGTTGCCGAATTCTGCAGGACAAGTGCGACCTGTTATAAATGCTTGTGTCGCGGCGAACGGTGGGAGCATGGGCATTGTTGAAATTGGCGAGGTCACTGTGGTCGGGCCCGTACTAATCTCAAAAACGCTGGCAGCACCCTGCCTTTTGGGTACCGATTTCCTAAAAAGAATGCCTATTAAGATCCTGGTCGATGAGGGTTGTGTAGAAATGCCGTCAGGTCGCAAATCGTTTTTTTTGGCGTCTCCGCATGTGCGTACGACAGTGTGTGTCATGGTCCAAGCCCTTGTTAGGGACTCGGTGGAGATCCCGCCGGGCTCACAGACGCTTGTACCGTTACGCTATCGCAAAGAGTTGAGAAATGTTGATCCGACGGCTGGAGTCCTTTTGACTCCGTCGAATATGGCGACCCGTGAATTGGCACTAGTAGGCGCACAGACGGTCCTTCGCCCCGACCAAGCTCCATTTTTACAAGTGCTTAACGTGTGTACGGTTATTGTTTTTTTACCCTTCTATCTGGCAACAAAACTGACACCTTTTTACAAGGAGTCATGTTTGCATAGACCGCAATACCTGCAGTCATAATACAAACAAAAGACAAAACTCTGATAATGTGCACTGTCCTTGAAGTTGATTGGTCCACACCTGAGACAGCTTTCCTTAGAGCCTAGTCTCACATGGGTTGGACCAGATGACGCCAAAAGGCGCACTTTTGGCGTCACAAAAATAATAAATAAATAAAAATTGCATACATTTTATTTTTTATTTTTTATTTATACGTGACTTTACCGAAAGAACCAAAGAATAATTGGTCTAAATGCTTGTGATTCCATTAATTTTCTGGGTATTGCTCGAGAATAGGGGGGGGGGAGATTGTGGTTGGTTGTTGAGTTGTGTTTCTCTTCCCTCCATCTTGTTCCCCTTCGCACAGCTCTTTTCTCTCGTTATTCCTTCCTTGTTAAGTGTTTTTATTGTTCCTGCGGATTGATTGTTCCACCTTCTAAGAAAATACCGGAGTCATTGCTTGGTTAATTATTTTATTGCTGTACTTGTACAGGCGTGTTCCTTACCGGATATTCTTAAGTATTAGCCGGGATGGTTATTTTTTTTAATAGGGGGAGGGTGATGTAATGACATGATGACACCTGCTGGCTGGGAAAGGGAAGCACGGGTACGGGCACGGTTAAGATAACATCCAATCAGAGAGGGAGAGGTATCTGGGGCAAAGGTAATAGGTAGGGTTGGCCGAGATGCTCCGGGAACCTGCTGGAATGTTCCACGAGAGGGCGTGGCCAGAGGCGGGGTCTAGCCACGCCTGGGGTTATATAAGGGTGAGCGGACCCGGGGCTCGGGGTTCGCGTGTGGATTCTTGGGTCCGGACTGCGTCGCTGCTCGCCGCCATCTCTCTCCGTCGTCCGGCCACGTGGAAGATCTCCGGCGGGTTTCCATCGCCTTCATCGTCACGCCGCCAGCCAGCGGCGTAGCCGAGTGAGGGCGGTGGGACCACGCCGAGTGATCGGCTGTGTGTGTAGCCATTAGAGACGTTAATATCTCAAGAGTGAGAAGAATAAGGTTGGCCTGTGTTGTGCCCGTGTGAGAAATAAAAGTACCGTCTTTACAACGTGTCGTGGAAGTCGCTCATTACATTAGTATAGGAATACTACACTTAACCATGGCCTTATTACCCATGACTCGTATTGTCCATGGCATAATCAAAGTGTGCATTCACCCGTGTTGAGATTTGAGTGAGGTGTGTGCGAGTGAATGAGATAAGTTTGTGTTCGTGAGAGGGGTGTATGTGTAGTGTAGCGGTTAGCGCGCTACGCTACAAACCCGGCCACCCGAGTTCAATTCCCGCTTACGGCCAACACCAGTGATGATTATCTGAACTGGTCCTGGGCCTCCCCTAGGTCGACTCCGCCTCAAATGAGTACCTGTTGCGATGTATAAACATCGCCACTGGGGAGACAAAGGCGGCCGGGCATGGTGTTGGCCACCCACCCTTCGTGTGCCGTTCCAGCCTTCGTAGGTGCTCATGGCCAGTACTTGCCCCAATAGTCTGTTAAGACTATACGGGGGATATTTGTATTTTGTGTGTTAGTAGTGAGTGTTTTTTTTACGTGAGTGATGTGCGTGTGTGTGCGCTCAAGAGGTGCGTGATGAGCATGTGTTGACGTGCGTGAGAGAGGTGTATGTGTGTGCATTCTTATCCCCGGGGTTGTGACCGTGCTATCAATGCTGGTTGGCACCACCAGATTGATCTGGATCTGTCCAGGTCGGCACCGCCAGCATGTGATGTACTCAAGTGATTCCTCCACGTCAGAGCCCAGGGTGCAGTTCACACGGGGCCTATGGTATTGTCATCATGCTTGTCATTGCTGTGATTAATTTACTTTTGTTTCGTATGTCATGCGGGAGGAGGGAGGGTGTATGAAGCAACAGTTTGTATTGATGTCACAATTGAACGTCGAGGTCCTTCAAAGCAATCCAAGGCAGCAGTAGACGCTGTACGGATTGCAGCGATACCGCCAGGGTGTGTGGCATGTATGGCGCACACTCCACAAATATCTGGCTCTCACCTGATGATGCTGATTGTTGTGGTTGTTGTTGTTGTGGTTGTTGTTGTAATTACCGGAAAAACGTCACGGTACTCAAATGTTGTAGTGGGTTTACTCTCCAACGCACAACCGGTTAGTGCTGTACTAGTGTAGTGTACTAATTCACAGACACTAGTAGGAGGTACTCGCCAGGGTTGCGATTTCCGCATGGAAAATGCGGAAGGAGGGTTCAAATTTTCCCGCATTTTTGCTAAAGTCAACCGCAAACGGTGGAAAGACTACTCCTATGACCGCGCGCTTTTAACAACACGTTAATGCGTTCTATTGGAAAGGATACATGCAAGGCCCAGCATCACGTAGGGCTTTGAGTTACTGATTGGAATGAATATATGATTTCCGCATTTCCGCACAAGAACCACATACTTTATTCAAATACGGAGCCGTGATTACGAGCACATGTACATGATGTATCCTTTCCAATAGAACGCATTAACGTGTTGTTAAAAGCGCGCGGTCATAGGAGTAGTCTTTCCACCGTTTGCGGTTGACTTTAGCAAAAATGCGGGAAAATTTGAACCCTCCTTCCGCATTTTCCATGCGGAAATCGCAACCCTGGTACTCGCTCTCTCTTTTATTCGGGCCACATACCAGGTCGGGACAGCCAACATGCTGCCAGACCCACAGCTTGAAGAGGACGAAGATCACAACGACGACGGCACAGCGAGTTCCACTCCAGATCGCAGCAGCCCCGACTGAGTCGGAGCTCGCCTTTTATCCTGCCCAGCGTGGCCAGGCTCTGCCCTCTGTCCCGCACCCTCTGGATCATCCAGAAGGCTCCGTGCCTTGCCCACAAGTCCAACTGGTAGAACGGGCTGTTACCCCTAATTCTATTGTCTACCAATCTCCCAGTGGCACGCGCTACAGTGACTCATTCAATGTCACTACACTTATTGGCTGTGTCAGGTGGTGGCGGGTTTAATGACACATTTATATGTACGCGATCTAACCCAAAAAGCCTCTATTATGGATACATTTTCACTTTTAAAATAAAAAGTGCGTTAGAGAAGCCAGACATCTGCTCTGTGGCCGCACTCGGGCTGACATCGGAAGTGGCGGCACTCATAGATCACGTTGGGTCACTACAAACTTTACGGCGTCAGCGTCTCGTGACTCAGCAGTCTTGAGCGATGTTTCAGAATGTGCTGGCTCTGCTTGAATAACAGTTTGCACTTTGTGAGGCGCATTCCACAGGTCACATCAGCCGCACTGCTACCACTATCATCACGGACTCGACAGCGATGAGGGCCGTGAATTTGGTGACACCGCAGAATCAGACACTGCTTTTGTCTTTCATCGAGAATTCTATCGGAGCGCTGAAAGAAGTGCTCTCACGAGAGCACGTAGATGGCTTCCTTCAGGTCGCGCATGAAAGCTGCCGCTCTCGTCTTTGCTTCACGGCCACTGCCTAAAATCCACTTCACCCATAGTCGTAGGTTTTTACCCTTTTAAACTGGTACAAAACTGACACCTTTATTCAAGGCATCATGTTTGCAATAACCACAACACAAGTAGTCAAAAAAGCAAACAAAAAGAAGCAACTCTGATAATGATACAAATATGCACTGTCCTTGAAGTTCATTGGTCCACAACCGAGACGGCTTTCTTTAGAGTACTAGTCCCCATTGGTGTTGGACCAGATGACACCAGAAGGCGTACAACTCAAACACAGTGCAATATCAGAGTATTGAGAGCTCGGGGTAAGCATTTACACTTCACCCACCCAAGAGCTGTCATCGCCTGTAGCATCCATGGGCATAGGGACCCTAAGAAGACAGGGAGAGGGGGCGGTCATATAAAATAACCCCTCGATGCTAAACTAAACGATGTTTATGTTTTATTTTACCAGGTAATGTCCCACTGAGCTGTGTAGATATTTTAAAGAAGCGACCTGGCTAACACAAATGACAGTCCAACGAAGTGATTCATCACGTGGAAATTTGCAACCGCCATATACTGATTCTGATTGTCAAAATCCTGCTGATCTTGCAGTTTTGTGTGCCTTGTGAGGTCACCTCTGCATGTGATCGACCTGAATTTCTCTAATTTAAACTGATGGTAGCCAATGTTAGCTTATACTGGAGTAGGAAGGTGGCATATGCGGGACAAATTCTAAGAGGGTTTGTCGAAGATATGGCGAAGGAAATGGGAAGGAAACAATAGTTGGTGGGGCAATATGAGCCATTGGGATGGGACTCTCTATAAGAGATGCTGAATATGGCAATACGTGTGTAATGACGACTTGGAAGCACTTGTCTTGAGATGGTTACTTGTATTAAGGAGCCACGTGCTCACACACGAACAGGCAGAGATCCACTGCAACAGTCCCGAGTCTCCCGTGCATCTTCCTTATATACGGCTCGAGGCCACGCCCCCATTCCTGAACCTTCTCGCTGGTTCTAGATGCTCGCTTTACCAGCAAACTCCACTGTCCTCTTCCATCATCTGGCCACGCTCCTATTCTCGATCGTTCCCGCAGCCATCAGTCCACTCGTACTGCAAGCTGTCTCCCTGGTCATTACCTCCTGTGGCCACTAGTTCACTCACACCGTAGATTGACTCCCCTGTCATTACCTGCCGTGGCCACTAGTCCACTCACACCGGAGGTTGACTCCACTGTCAATACACGTGGAAAGGATCACACCTCAGTTATGAGGGTGATTTTGGTGGCGAGATGTTATCTCCCTCGCCCGGTATGCGGGAGGTTGTGGGTTCGATACCAACCATGATGCCTGTATATTTGAAGTTCACGTGATCTCTCCTCGTAGGTCACATGAACCTTTCTCCAGGCCTTCCGGTTTTGCCCTCCACAAGAAACATGCGTTTAGATGATTTAGCCACTATAAATTCCCACTATCTCTTTTAACCACGGTTCTTCCTCCCCCTCCCAGTTGGTATCTCCCAGGGTTCTTTACTTGATCCGCTACTGGTGTCCCTCTACACGTCCCCCCTCGAGCCCATCCTTACTTCTTTCACCCTCTCATATCGCAAATTCACCAACAAAACTCAAATCTTCTAGTTTTTTCAGGCTCTTACCCGTGACCTTGCTGACATCTCAACCTGCCTAACAGCCATCCAAGCGTGTATGACACAACATTTCCTTTCCCTTAAGCCTTCTAAAACCACGGTCCTCTCCATATCTATACCCCCGCTCAGTCTCACTCCGATCGTTTCCGTCCAAATTCTTGGCATCACCTTTGATTCCTCAATTTTCTTCACATTCCACATCGTCAACGCCACTCGCACGTTGCCGCTTCCATCTTTTCAACATCAAGAAAATTTGCCTCCCTCATCACCGCTGCCAAACTCCCCTTAGTCGTCGTTCGTCTGGATTATTGCAACTCGCTCCTGGTCGGTCTCCCTGCCTACGCCCTCGCCATCGCCCCTCTACTACAAATTGAAAACTCGGCTGCACGCACCCCGCCGTCTTGCACCTCCCCTTCACCTCTCATTGCTCCCCCCTCCTTCAACAACTTCACCGACTTCCTATCTATCACCGCTGCCTCTTTAAATTGCTCACCTTAGTTTTCAAAGCTTACCTCTCGTCTCTCATTTCCTTTTATGTCCCATCACGCCTGCTCCGGTCAAAAGCTGCCCATCTTCTTGCTGTCCCTCCTCCACCCTGCTCACAATCTCGCTTTCGCTCCTTCTCTATGCTTGCCCCCTTCCACTGGAACAAACTCCCTCTCCACATCCGCCTCTCCCCTTTGCTTTCCTTTTTTCGCACTGCCTTCAGGTCCTATCTCTTTTCTCTACTGCCTTTTCCCGTCTGATTCCGCCACCCCTACCAGCACCACCTAACTAACCAAAACCCCAGCCAGTGTGAAGTGCGGACAAACAACAATCTTCACTGACGTGGTGTGAGCGAGACATCATAAACAGTTTTGGCGTAACACGTAGCAGGCTTTCGCGAACAATATTATCCATAATATAATTGTTTTGGGTTAGATTGCCTAAATATAAATGTGTAGTAAGTATGTAGGAGGCTTGACGACAGGATCGGAGGCACACTTGTTTATTACACCAACTTGTGCATACACAGTAATTACGGGTCACTGGGCTACAGGGATACACGACAGCTAACCCCGCTAACCTATGCTCAAGTCCTCCACTACGGAGCTAGGGGAGGCTATCTATCCCAGCCCTGGTCAAGCTGGGATCCCGGCACCCTGAGTCTCCAGACCTGCTCGTCGGTCTGGGCTCTCGGGGCCACGCCACCGGCTTGCCCTGGTCGGCCCTTATAAGGACAGCGAGCCAGGGGAGCTCTGGGGCCTATTCTAGCAGGTCTTCCTTCTTCTCTGGTTAAAGCTGAGCTCCGACCTCGAGCCCTCCGGCTCACCACCTTTTATAGGGCTTGGCCTCCGGGAGGGGCCCGTGGGGGATGCAGGTGCGGACGTCGGTGCGAGCACCTCCCCTGTGTACGGCCGTAACCCTGCCCCTTGTGTTTGTTAGCCATCCGTGGCCATGCACAATTACACCTCAACATCCGTGGCCATGCACAATTACACCTCTACATCACCCCCCCCTGTACAGCTCGCAGCCGTCCCCGGCTGCAAAAAAATTTAGAATAAAGGTGCATCTCACCCGAAAACCGTGTGTGTGCCTCGCGTAATTTTAACAAGAACAAAGAGAACCATAACAAGAACAACAACAGGAAGAGAAAAAAATAACCCGACGCACCCCCCCGAATAAATACCCCAAAACCGACATATATACACGCACTCCGGACGCCACCCCCCCCACTGTCCGCAAGGCCCCCCAACGACCGACCTCACAATAGTCTGCGCGTTTTTGCGCGCGTTCTCGCGGCGGGCCCGTCACAAGGGCCCATCCCGGCACGCTCAGTGGCGGTTGTTGACGATCCGGGTGCAAGAGAGTCTGGCGTCGCTGCCGAGTGACCCCCGACCCCTCCGGGAGGGGTTGGCGGGCGTGGACCCGTCACTCCTGTTGCACCTGGAGACGGAACAGTTGATGTCAGGTTAGGCGAGAGCAGCGACGTCGGGGAGTCGGCGGAACCCTCACACGTTTGGCCATGCGTGTGTGTGTGTGAACCACGGGGCGACGCGATGAACGGTTTCAACCTTGAGGGGTGCACGTACCACCAACGCCTCCCCCATTTGACGCGAACACATTGCGGCCGCAAGACCTGTACGACCTCCACTGGCCCCCGCCACGGCCGTACCAATTTTGACGAGGTTGCCAGCGGCACCTGGGGACAGTGCAACCATGCCCTGTCCCCTGGTTTCCATTTGAACACATGTACCCGCCCCAGCCGAAGCCTCTCGTTCGCCCTCTGGCGGAGTTCAGAATTTTTCACGGCCGCTTCCCGCGCCTCAGACAATTTGCTGATGTTAAATTTAACGTGTTCGGACAAGTTAGACTTCGCCTGGGGCGCCGAGAGCTTCAGCTGGGTCGTTACATACATTAAAAAGAAAGGGGAAAATCCGGTGGCCGCATGGGGAGCCATCCTGTAGGCCTGCAACACACCGGCTATGCGAAGGTCCCAATCTGTCTGGGATACTGACACCTGCTGGGACAGCATAGACGTGATGGTCCGATGCAGCCGTTCCACCATCCCGTCAGTTTGTGGGTGATACGGGGAGGTCCGAATTTTCTCCGTACCCAAGAGGTCGCACACCTCGCGGAGGAGTTTTCCCGAAAAATTCTTACCCTGGTCAGTAAGCAGCCGTTCCGGAGCACCCTTGTCGAGGACATAGCCCTGGACAAAGGCCTCCGCGATGGCTGCTGCCGACTGGTTGGCCAGGGGCCAGGCCATAGGCCATCTCGTGAAGTACTCGACCCCTGTCAATAAATACCTATTCCCCCTGGGTGTAGCGGGAAATGGGCCGAGTATGTCTAGAGCAACGAGCTCGTTAACCCGGGAAACCTTTATGGACTGCAGCGGAGGGTTGGACCCCCTAGCAGGTGGCTTCCGCTGCGCGCATTGTGTGCACGACCCCAGGAGATCCCCCACGTCCTTTGCCATGCCCGGCCAGAAGAAATCGAGCTGGAGCGTGGCAAAGGTCTTGTGAACCCCCAAGTGCAGAAGCCGCTCATGAACAGCCCATACCACCTTACCCCTTAATGCTGCAGGCACCACGAGCCGCTGGCGGCGGGTTTTTCCGTCCCAGTGCATTCATTAAAAGACCCTGGAACAACCCCCACGAGTCAACGTTCGCCACTCCCTGACCAACCCCCCCGGCGCGACGGCGCAGAGCGAGGAGGGAGGTGTCCTCCATTTGGAGGCGTCCCCATTCCGCGACCGACAACCCCAGCAACGAATCCCTCCCTTCTTGCTCGATAGGACCCGAAGCCAAAGGCGCATCGGTGGCGGCCACGAGGACTGAATCGGTGGTGACGTTCGGGGGCCTACAACGCCCCGAACCCAAGAGGCAAGCGCACTCCGAAGTGGGTGGCAACCGCGACAGGGCGTCAGCGTTCGTGTGGCGGACGCCCTTACGATATGTGGTGACAAAGTCATAGTCTTGGAGAATCTCCAACCATCGAGACAACTGGCCCGATGGTTGTTGAACCCGCAGGGCGTACTGTAGGGCCGCATGATCTGTACGGACGGTGAAACGCCAACCGTACAGATACGGGCGGTACTGCTGAATGAAATAAACAATTGCCAATAATTCCCGACGGGTAACGCAGTACCGTTGTTCGGCTGGAGACAGTACCCGACTACCGTAAGCCACCACATGCTCTACGCCCCCAATGAGCTGGGACAGCACGCCCCCGATGCCCGTGTTACTTGCATCTGTATCGAGCAAGAAGGGTTGTGAGAAATCGGGGTAATTCAACGGCGGAGCCCCCACCAGGGCATTCCGGAGGGCGCGAAAAGCAGCTTCCTCCTCCGGCCCCCAATGAAACCTGACTCCCTTGGACGTCAAGGCATGCAATGGTTTCGCGATCGTAGCGAAGTCAGCCACAAACCGTCGATAATACGACGCGAACCCAATGAAACTCCTGACCTCTCCCACCGAGGTGGGAGTCGGCCAGGAGCTGACGCATTCCGTTTTGGCGGGATCAGTGGATATCCCCGAGCGCCCAACAATGTGACCCAAATACCGCACCGATTCGCGGAGCAAATGGCACTTCTGCGGTTTAAATTTCAAATTGGCAGCCCGCATTTTGAGAAAAACAGCACGCAACCTCTGGAGGTGTTCCTCGAAGGATTTGCTAAAGACGATGACATCGTCCAAGTAAATTAAACACGAATCCCATTGCAAGCCTGCCAAGACCAGTTCCATTAACCGCTGAAAAGTTGCCGGCGCAGAATGTAAACCCATCGGCAACCGGTTAAATTGGAAGAGACCTTGCGGTGTACGAAAAGCAGTCTTAGGTTTTGATTCGTCATCCAGAGGAAGCTGCCAGAATCCAGATAGTAAATGGAGGGTGGAAAAGAATCGCGCCCCCGCCAAGGCATCGAGCGACTCATCCATTCGAGGAAGCGGGTACGCATCTGCCACAGAAATTTTGTTCAAACGCCGAAAGTCGACACAAAACCGCAGTGAGCCGTCGTGTTTTTTCACCAAAACGATCGGCGCACCCCACGGGCTGTTGGAAGGGGAAATGATATCGGCGGCTAGCATGTCATCAACAGCCGATTTGACATGATCCTTTTCGGCGGGACTCAACCGAAAGGAATTTTGGCGGATTGGCGCGCTGTCACCCGTGTCAATATGGTGTCGCAGCAATTTAGTACAACCAATATCAAATTTGTGTTGACTAAAAACGTCAGCAAATTCGCTCAGGAGAACTCGCAGCTGCGCGCGCTGCGAGTCGGACAGGTCCACTGATCCCGCGCAAAGCGCATCCAGCCATCCGTCATCACAGTCCGAATGCGGTCACGACGGAGGATCGGTGGTTACCTGACCCACGAGGGGTTTCTCATAGGGTACCGGCGTTGCGTGTGCAAGCACGGTCCCTTGAGGAACCACGGCCGTTCGCGATCCTACATTAAGGACTGCAATGAAGGGGTCCCCATCCCCTCTTACCATGGTCTGAGCCGCTAGCAAATCGGGTCCATTGACCCCGGCTCGAGATGGTCCCAACAAGACCCCCCGATCCGCAACCCCTTCAGCAAACGGCCGACGCAACCTAAGAGGGACGAGCATCTGAGCCCCCGGAAGTACGCGCACAGTTTTTGTCACGAGCGCCTGCACGGTGGCAAACGCCCGACGCTCCGTGGTGGGGGAAGACAAAAATGTAACACGTCGGCCCGATGGGAGCTCGATGCACCCCTGGTCAATCAGGATACGGATGGGCATTTTGGCCAAGAAATCCGTCCCCAACAGGCACGGAACCGCGAGTGAGGAGGAAACCAAAACAGGCCCGGATAATTTAATGTCTCCAATGCAAATTTTGGCGGCGCGGATTTGCCCAATAATGCCCAGCGAGCCCCCGTTAGCAGCATAGCATGGCACGTCAACAGGGAGCAAGGGACGACTTTGAACGGGAAGGATGTTATAAATCAAATCAGATATAATGGTCGCCGATGCCCCTGTGTCAATTAAAATCCGCACCTCTACCCCATCAATATGACCGACCACAACCGATGATCCCGCCGACGCAGCAACGACACGATGGGCGAGCTCCGACCACTGACCCGGTTGGAGCGCTCGCCGCATTTCAGAACAATCGCGCGCGACGGACGGCGATTTTCGAGCCCTGTTTAGTTGAGCGCGCGAGTGTGTGTCGGATGTGTGCATGGGCCAAACGTGTGAGGTGCCACGACTCGCCATATTTCTCTGTTGGAGCTTGGGAGGAGACGGCGTGGCGTCCTGACGAGGTGTCGCCCCGCGCTGACGGGGAGCCCGGCATCCTGACGCAACGTGGCCTTGTAGGCCACAGTTGTAGCAGCGTGTGAGCGCCCCAGATGGCCTGGGCTGCTCCTGGCGGCTCGGTCCATTCCGAGCCTGTGGTGCCGCCGATCTCCATTCCCCTCGCCGCTCCACCCCGCAGACCTCCTCCGATGGGAGGGCGGTGGCCGCCATGGCATGGCCGGCCGCCCCCTTGGCCGCCTTTCGATGTAGGGACCGCAAGCCCCCGTGGATGTGGCGCGCGACCAGCAGGGACGACATCTCTGCGTCGTCTTGAGCCAGGACGTTGACGTCCAGCTCATCAGCGAGTAGCAGCAGCTTCTCAGCCACCATGGCATCCACTCCTTCCTCGTCCATCCGTGGAAAAGCAGCCTTCGCCAGGGCCAGGAGAGCCGTCCGGAAGGCCAGGGGCGATTCGTTGGCGCCCCGATGCCGATCGTGGAACAGCTGCCTGCAGTCCGAAGGCGGCCCATAGACGGCTGACAGCAGCTGCAGCGCCAGGTGCAGAGTGGCGCGCTTTTCCTTAGGTGCCGAGGTGAGGGTAGCCAGGGCGTCGTTGTCCAGCATCGCCGGCAGCGCGCGTAGAGCCTCGGCGTCCGACCAGTTCGCCATCTCTTGATGAGCGATGAACCGCCTCTTGAAGCCGCCCCAGTCTCCGTCCGCGCCCACGAATTCTTTGAGAGGCGGCAGACGCTGCTGTAACGCGACGTCCGTGGCTGCAGATCGCTCTCCGTCGCTCCCAGCAGATGATACAGTGTGGGCGGGCTGCGAGCATGGCATCGCCGGTCGCTCTGATGTTGACGTGCTGGCCGGTGTTGATGATGTCACGGCTTGTGCTTGGCGCTCAGCAGTCACCTGACGCGGGCCGGCCCCGCCCTCTGCTCGCACTGTAGTGATGGCGGGAAATTTAACCGCGAGCCGCGTCGGGGTGGCGGGAAACGTTGCCGCGCGTCGGCTGCTGTCGCCGTCCCGCGCAGCCCCTCCAGCCCCCAGCCGCGTGATCTCCTCCAACGCGGCGGCCGCGGCGTAGAGCAACTCCGCCAGGCGGGAGTGAGCCAGCCGGAGTCCTTCGGCCGACGCATCCCCTCCTTCCTGTCGTAGCAGCGCGGGCGTACTCGGCCCTGGCTGCTCCGATCCGACCCCGGCCATCTCTGGTGGTGATTCGGCCGTGGCATCTTCTATCTCCGACTCCCTGGTACGTGTCGTCCCTCGTGTGTCCATCGTTGAACGTTTTACTTCTGACGCCAGATGTAGTAAGTATGTAGGAGGCTTGACGACAGGATCGGAGGCACACTTGTTTATTACACCAACTTGTGCATACACAGTAATTACGGGTCACTGGGCTACAGGGATACACAACAGCTAACCCCGCTAACCTATGCCCAAGTCCTCCACTACGGAGCTAGGGGAGGCTATCTATCCCAGCCCTGGTCAAGCTGGGATCCCGGCACCCTGAGTCTCCAGACATGCTCGTCGGTCTGGGCTCTCGGGGCCACGCCACCGGCTTGCCCTGGTCGGCCCTTATAAGGACAGCGAGCCAGGGGAGCTCTGGGGCCTATTCTAGCAGGTCTTCCTTCTTCTCTGGTTAAAGCTGAGCTCCGACCTCGAGCCCTCCGGCTCACCACCTTTTATAGGGCTCGGCCCCCGGGAGGGGCCCGTGGGGGATGCAGGTGCGGACGTCGGTGCGAGCACCTCCCCTGTGTACGGCCGTAACCCCGCCCCTTGTGTTTGTTAGCCATCCGTGGCCATGCACAATTACACCTCAACATCCGTGGCCATGCACAATTACACCTCTACAAATGCAAGGCCGTACGTAGCCATAGAGTCAACATTGGGGGAGACCGAATCTTCCAGGGTGGCTGTGGGTCCCAACCCAGAAAAATATCTAAATCTGCCTAAAATAATAAAAATTTCACTAACACATGGGATGGACTTATTTTTTACAATAATGTCTGATAGTGTAAATTACACTAAATAAACAGGCAGAGAGAGAAAGAGAATAAAAAACCCAGAGAGAGGGTTTTTTATTCTCTCTTTCTGCCTGTTTATTTAGTGTATTTTTTTCTGTCTACACTCGTTTATTGTCGTTCTTAGGTTCTGCTCTGTATGTGTGTCTCCGTCCCTCTTGTTTTTATGTTTTGTCTTTCTTTGAAATTTTCACACTTAAATTCTAACTTAGCAATCTTTGAAATACGTAATCGACCAGGCTATGCGTTAATTGTGTGTTGACCGACTCTCTGAGTCGTTTTACATAACATTTCGATACTTTGCTAGGTTATTTAATTTTAGTGTGTCTCTTTCTCCCCCTAAGCCTGCTCACTCCTTTTTGTACTCATTGACATGTAAATTTTGTCTCTAACCCCTCCCTCTCGCTGCCTCCGCCCCCCCTCTATCTATGTAAGGCCACCCCACAGAGACGATCACCCCTCTCTGTACCTGTGTTGCCCGCTCTGTGTATCTTGGTGATATCTGTCTGCTTATATGTCTGTCTATTATTTTTTCTGGTTAGATTTTATGTCGCTATATCATTATACCTGATGATGATTGCTTGTGTTGCAATCGAAACGTCGTATGCTATTATTATTTAATTTAATATATTTTCTTTATACGTGACTTTACCGAAAGAACCAAAGAATAATTCCTGCAGTCACGAAAGCTCCAAAGTTAAGATAGAAATCTATGCATTGATGTATATGAAGACAAGTCCAGCTATTGTGGCCAAGGTTTAGGAAATTTTTATTTTTATTTACATAGCATAGCAATTATTATTATTTGAAAATATTTTTATCGAAATATATTGGGGGGGGGGGGGGGGGGGGACATTTTGAGCATATTTGAATATATATTATAATTACGGCCTTGTATAAATGTGTCGGTAAATCCGCTACCACCCGACACAGCCAATTAGTAAGGTTTGTCCCGTGAACAGAACATGCCAATTCGTTACTAGGGGCCGTCCATAAATGACGTCACGCAACTAGGGAGGGGGGGGGGTTCAGACATTTGTGACGATGTGTGGCAAGCGGGGGGGGGGGGGGGGTTGAGAAATGTTACGTCACATTAAAATGCGCAACTTTTAATAGATATAGACAACACGTTCTACTTCATTAAATAGACGTTTTAAACAAGACCCTGCGGGGTGGGCTGGTAGGAACGAATAACCAAAGAATATAAACATAATGTATTATTACACTTGTTTAGCCAGGAAAGCCCCACTGAGTCTAAAGGTTTTTGTAGGGTCCTGCCAAGTGTGTGCAGTAGGGGGCGATGTTGCTACACCTAATCGGACAATCCGAAGGGAGACTTTGAGGCCTAGTTCTAGGCTTTAGGCCTAGCTGTAGGCTTTAGGTTGCTGTGAGTTAATTTTTAATTTAAATGTTTTAATTATTAATGTAAAAGCTTGAAATTTAAATGTTTCTATTAAAAAAAATCAGGGAATGTAACATTGTGAAACATTAACTCCCTTTCACACACGCGGGGGTACGATACGAAGGGAGAGTTTGTGGCCTAGTTCTAGGCTTTAGGCCTAGCTGTAGGCTTTAGGTCGCTGTGAGTTAATTTTTAATTTAAATGTTTTAATTATTAATGTATAATTTAAATGTTTTAATTATTAATGTAAAAGCTTTAAATGTAAATGTTTCTATTTTAAAACATCAGGGAATGTAACATTGTTAAACATTAACTCCCTTTCACACACGCGGGGGTACGATACGAAGGGAGACTGTGAGGCCTAGTTCTAGGCTTTAGGCCTAGCTGTAGGCTTTAGGGCGCTGTGAGTTTTTTTATTTAATTTCAAAGTTTTAATTAAAAGCTCTCTCAGGGAATTATAAGGGAATGTTACACGTGTTTAGCCAGGAAAGCCTCATTAATTTAAATGTTTTAATTAAAAGCTATCTGAGGGAATTATGAGGGAATGTTACACTTGTTTAGCCAGGAAAGCCTCACAGAGTGTAAAGGTTTTTGTAGGGTCATACCAAATGTTTTCAGTAGGGTGCGATGTTGCTACACATAATCGGACATCGGACGGACGGACGAAATAATCTATTGTAGGCTGGTCCACTTCGTTCCTACCAGTATAAACGTTTTCTCCTACAACATCAGAGTGCAGCGCCACATTAAATACGCACTACAATGACAACGGGAGGGGGGGGGGGTCAAAAATCGTCAAAAATCGCGTGACGTCATTTATGAACACGCGTTAATGAAATGTACCGTACTAGTAATGGAAGAACTCCATGACTCCAGGAACTGGCCCCAAGACTTGCCATAACGTAAGGGACCGTGGCCAATTACAGCCAACGTCAGTTTACCATGGGCAATTAGAGCCAAGCTGAAACATAACATATAAAAAATAATGTTTTCAAATGTGTTTTATATTTGTTTTGATAGAATATAGTATTGTCATCAGTATGACATAATTATACCAAGTTTGGAGTCGATACCACATTGGGAAGTGGGTTAAAATTGAGTTACAAGATTTGAGGATACAACGACAACAACAGACAGAGTGAGTTAAATAAAAGCGTGTAAAAATCCACGCCACCATCATCATCACTTGTGCTCGCTCTTGGCGGTTCGCAGCTGCTGCGGTTGATTGTCAAAGCGACTCTCCTGCACGAAGCTGGAATTTATTGTTTGGGTGTAATCGCGTGCGGGCGTGTGGTGTTAGGGCTTTTCTAAAGAGTCAAATAAATAGCGCGCTCCATTCACCTCTCTGTGACCTCTGACCAAATCGCCTGGCGCGCACGCAGCCTCTGCACATCTTGAGCAGGCTTAAGCCTCGATATTATTTCGATTGGCAACTACCCGTGCATACAACAGAGTTGCCGGTGGGCTGCTGAGGGGAAATGAGACGTTTTGGCGGTACACCGGTGCAGCATAACACACATACCGGTCCCCATGAAACAGTCTAAAATAATAATCTAAATTTTAACTGACGTTCGTTTTCCGACTGCTTAGACATCACGAAAACTGATTTTGACGAACCAGCACCACCCCGCAAGATTTTCTCACCGGGGTTTTGCGAATCGCGGGATAAGAAATTATTTTAAAAAATGTTTTAGCTTTTTATATACCGCACACCACCGGTGTACCGCCGATACGTTCATAATAAAGCGACATACATCGTTGTTATACTGCTCTGTCTATGCTCCCAGCTTTCACCACTCGCTCTGCACAGACTCGTCATCGCCATCGTCTCGCGTGCCAATTCAAGATTTCATTCAAAGAACCGGTCCAGTCCCGCTGATCCTGGGCGTCTTGGTTTCCTTCGTGCAGCCGAGAAAGGGCTCATTCTGAAAGAAACATTGGACCCCTCATGGGTTTGACGAATAACGATGTATGACCCTAAATGATCTTTGAACCAAAACAAAAAGGAACCCAAACAAAAAACGTCACCACAATTTTACGGATTATTTTTTTTTATAATCATTCCACCGATATCTTAAACGCTTTTGGAAATAAAAAAACGTGCCGTGGACATGTGGCTCTTTTGGAGGGGACTGGAATTTTCGCGGATATTTTACGGTGTTATTAATTCAGGAAGTGTTTTACGGCATCATTCATTCATATAGGCAGTCGTCGGAATTCGGCAGGATGGCTTGTCATTGAGAGAGGTCGTAGTCATCGTAGAATCGCTGGAATGTGGCTCAATGTTCAAAGGGCAAAATTAAATGGGGCCATGGGAGTGGGTGATGGGGTGCAGGTGGGTGCGAGTGGCAGTGTGGCTGACAATTTGGCCTGGCGGCAAAAACGCAGCGAGTTGACACTAATTGGTACAGGTGGTGCACCTGTTAATCATCTCTGGCCAGCTAGCCCACGACATCTGGGTCTGCCCTGTGACCTCTCAAGCGAGCCTTCGACGCTTCACGTGGCCTCAAAGCGCACCTAGCCTGGCACAAGTGCTGCGGTGACGTCGCCGTTATTTCGTGGCAGCTGGCTGCTGCTGTTGTTGTACAGTTAAAGGAGTTGCAGTGAGTGGCTTTGAGCAATGTTTGTAAGTCACTGCTTGGAATATAAGCAGATTTTCAGTCTGATTAAAAACAAGTGCAACTTCATGGGAAGCCAAATATAATTAACGCTGGGTTATCTTTGAGCTGCGTATCCAGGTTGTGAAGTAACCGTGTTTGTGAAAAATTCATATACAGTAAATGTACTTTGATGTAATCCTGCTAATGCGAGCTTCTACCATTAGCTGCTTGTAACTCACGACTCTATTACTTTAAGAATCTTAAAAACACAAACATTCTGTGTCTACACTCCCATTCTACATACGTACACAATAACATGCTTTTTTTTATTTAACACGTAGGCTTTCGCCACCAATATTATCCATAATAGAGCTTTTTAGGTTACATTGCATACATATAAATGCGTCGTTTAACCCTCCACCACCCGACACAGTCAATTGGTAAACAAAACGAGCGTGGCAATTCGTTACGAGCACATTGGCTTGTGTTTTCGATGTGACAAATGTGGCACATTAGGAATGGATCACTCTTTTAAGTGTGTCCTTGTGCAGCAAGGGAGTAAAGTGTGGTTCTGTGAAAGTCCTGATGTGTTGTGCAATGCATCAATGCATGTGTGTACAGCAGCATGTAATGTCTGAGTCGGGCCTGTAGGTGGCTGGCAGGCACGTGTAAACCAGCCACATGGTTAATGGCGTCTCGGAAGATTTGCTGTGTGTAACACGCGCTGTTGCATTTTACAGAGTGACGGTGCTGTTCTTCCCAAGATTCATATGAACCACAATAAATAAATGTGCTTGCCCTCGATTTGGAGCACCTGCCCGCGTCCTTCATCTCGAGTGTGCAACACAAACCTTACTAATTGGCTGTCGGGTGGTGGCGGGTTTAACGACACATTTATATTTACGCAATGTAACCCAAAAACCTCCATTATGCATAACACGTTTTTATCGTTTAATATAAAAAAAAATAATTATCCGTATTTTTTTATTTATCTGTGACAAAAATCAATGCGACTACCACGGTGAGAGAGAGAAGACACACGCGAACTCGTCGGGTCTGGATGGAACCCACGCCCTCCTGTGTACCAGATGTCATCTCGAGATGAAGTTGAAGCCAAGGACTCGCTCGGGGGCCTTTTTAAAACAACTTTATTTTTTTCCTAAAGATGTCAGGCACACAGCGTGTGTACGCGCAATTCGACAAACACACTTGTCGGTACAGCACCATTGATAACACGTGGATAGAGTATACAACACATCCTGGAAATCTCAGTCTCTCGTGCTCGCAGGCCATAGATGCGTGTAATGTGGATCACAGCATTGATTAAAGGGATTACCTTTAATTGCAATAGGTTGTTTGTCATCACAGTACAGACAGGGCCTCGCAGTACAGACAGGGCCCCACAGTGGAGACAGGACCCCGCAGTACAGACAGGGCCCCGCAGTACAGACAGGGCCCCACAGTACAGACAGGGCCCACAGTACAGACAGGGCCCGCAGTACAGACAGGCCCCGCAGTACAGACAGGGCCCCACATTACAGACAGGCCCCGCAGTACAGACAGGGCCCACAGTACAGACAGGCCCCGCAGTACAGACAGGGCCCACAGTACAGACAGGCCCCGCACTACAGACAGGGCCCGCAGTACAGACAGGGCCCGCACTACAGACAGGGCCCACAGTACAGACAGGGCCCCGCACTACAGACGGCCCCGCAGTACAGACAGGGCCCCACAGTACAGACAGGGCCCACAGTACAGACAGGGCCCACAGTACAGACAGGGCCCACAGTACAGACAGGGCCCGCAGTACAGACAGGGCCCACAGTACAGACAGGACCCACAGTACAGACAGGCCCCACAGTACAGACAGGGCCCACAGTACAGACAGGGCCCGCAGTACAGACAGGGCCCACAGTACAGACAGGACCCACAGTACAGACAGGGCCCGCAGTACAGACAGGGCCCGCAGTACAGACAGGGCCCACAGTACAGACAGGGCCCACAGTACAGACAGGGCCCACAGTACAGACAGGACCCACAGTACAGACAGGGCCCACAGTACAGACAGGGCCCCACAGTACAGACAGGGCCCCGCACTACAGACGGCCCCGCAGTACAGACAGGGCCCACAGTAGAGACAGGGCCCCACAGTACAGACAGGGCCCACAGTACAGACAGGGCCCCGCAGTACAGACAGGGCCCACAGTACAGGCAGGGCCCCACAGTACAGCACAGTACAGACAGGGCCCCACAGTACAGACAGGGCCCCACAGTACAGACAGGGCCCGCAGTACAGGCAGGCCCCATAGTACAGACAGGGCCCACAGTACAGACAGGGCCCCACAGTACAGACAGGGCCCACAGTACAGACAGGCCCCGCAGTACAGACAGGGCCCACAGTACAGACAGGCCCCGCACTACAGACAGGGCCCGCAGTACAGACAGGGCCCGCACTACAGACAGGGCCCACAGTACAGACAGGACCCACAGTACAGACAGGCCCCACAGTACAGACAGGGCCCACAGTACAGACAGGGCCCGCAGTACAGACAGGGCCCACAGTACAGACAGGACCCACAGTACAGACAGGGCCCGCAGTACAGACAGGGCCCACAGTACAGACAGGGCCCGCAGTACAGACAGGGCCCACAGTACAGACAGGGCCCACAGTACAGACAGGGCCCACAGTATAGACAGGACCCACAGTACAGACAGGGCCCACAGTACAGACAGGGCCCCACAGTACAGACAGGGCCCCGCACTACAGACGGCCCCGCAGTACAGACAGGGCCCACAGTAGAGACAGGGCCCCACAGTACAGACAGAGCCCACAGTACAGACAGGGCCCCGCAGTACAGACAGGGCCCACAGTACAGGCAGGGCCCCACAGTACAGCACAGTACAGACAGGGCCCCACAGTACAGACAGGGCCCCACAGTACAGACAGGGCCCCGCAGTACAGACAGGGCCCGCAGTACAGGCAGGCCCCATAGTACAGACAGGGCCCACAGTACAGACAGGGCCCCACAGTACAGACAGGGCCCACAGTACAGACAGGGCCCACAGTAGAGACAGGGCCCCACAGTACAGGCAGGGCCCCACAGTACAGACAGGGCCCACAGTACAGACAGGGCCCGCAGTACAGACAGGGCCCACAGTACAGACAGGGCCCACAGTACAGACAGGGCCCCGCAGTACAGACAGGGCCCACAGTACAGACAGGGCCCACAGTACAGACAGGGCCCACAGTACAGACAGGGCCCACAGTACAGACAGGGCCCCGCAGTACAGACAGGGCCCCGCAGTACAGACAGGGCCCACAGTACAGACAGGGCCCCGCAGTACAGACAGGGCCCCGCAGTACAGACAGGGCCCACAGTACAGACAGGGCCCACAGTACAGACAGGGCCCACAGTACAGACAGGGCCCACAGTACAGACAGGGCCCCGCAGTACAGACAGGGCCCACAGTACAGGCAGGGCCCCACAGTACAGCACAGTACAGACAGGGCCCCACAGTACAGACAGGGCCCCACAGTACAGACAGGGCCCGCAGTACAGACAGGGCCCACAGTACAGACAGGGCCCCGCAGTACAGACAGGGCCCCGCAGTACAGACAGGGCCCACAGTACAGACAGGGCCCCGCAGTACAGACAGGGCCCCGCAGTACAGACAGGGCCCACAGTACAGACAGGGCCCGCAGTACAGACAGGGCCCACAGTACAGACAGGGCCCGCAGTACAGACAGGGCCCACAGTACAGACAGGGCCCACAGTACAGACAGGGCCCACAGTATAGACAGGACCCACAGTACAGACAGGGCCCACAGTACAGACAGGGCCCCACAGTACAGACAGGGCCCCGCACTACAGACGGCCCCGCAGTACAGACAGGGCCCACAGTAGAGACAGGGCCCCACAGTACAGACAGAGCCCACAGTACAGACAGGGCCCCGCAGTACAGACAGGGCCCACAGTACAGGCAGGGCCCCACAGTACAGCACAGTACAGACAGGGCCCCACAGTACAGACAGGGCCCCACAGTACAGACAGGGCCCCGCAGTACAGACAGGGCCCGCAGTACAGGCAGGCCCCATAGTACAGACAGGGCCCACAGTACAGACAGGGCCCCACAGTACAGACAGGGCCCACAGTACAGACAGGGCCCACAGTAGAGACAGGGCCCCACAGTACAGGCAGGGCCCCACAGTACAGACAGGGCCCACAGTACAGACAGGGCCCGCAGTACAGACAGGGCCCACAGTACAGACAGGGCCCACAGTACAGACAGGGCCCCGCAGTACAGACAGGGCCCACAGTACAGACAGGGCCCACAGTACAGACAGGGCCCACAGTACAGACAGGGCCCACAGTACAGACAGGGCCCCGCAGTACAGACAGGGCCCCGCAGTACAGACAGGGCCCACAGTACAGACAGGGCCCCGCAGTACAGACAGGGCCCCGCAGTACAGACAGGGCCCACAGTACAGACAGGGCCCACAGTACAGACAGGGCCCACAGTACAGACAGGGCCCACAGTACAGGCAGGGCCCCACAGTACAGACAGGGCCCACAGTACAGGCAGGGCCCGCACTACAGACGGCCCCGCAGTACAGACAGGGCCCCGCAGTACAGATGAGTTAATTTCACATTGATTCAGGATTTTTCTTGAATTGCAGGAATTTATTTGGAGGCCTTTCATCTGCCAGGCCAAACCTCAATGCTCCTGCACTTGGCAGCGACAACACTGGAACATCAGAGGGGCTTGTCAAACCCATCAGAGAGTTTACATCGCCCCTTAAGCCGTCGAGCTGCCTCCATCGCAGAGACAGCCTCTTGTTCCTAGTTACAAAAGTCGGCATTTCACCTTATAATACAGTGACATTACATTGTACAGTCATGTTCTATCCACCGCTGGCTCAAGGCCTCCCCCCCCCCCTAAATGCATCAGTCACAAGGGATTATTTGACCATGCTTCACCATTCCTGTCGGTGTTGGGGGGGGGGGTGTTGGCGCTCAGGACCGGGTTCAGATATTCCACCCACCAACTGACATTAGCCACGGCTGGCAATCGAACTTTGGGAGCTTTATCTTGTTTGTTGTCGGGTTCAGATGGCGAGATGCACCAAAAACTGCTCCAACCGCCTCGCTCAGTGATCGCTGGCCGGAATAGTTTTTGAGCCCACTCAGTGGCGATTGCAAAAGAGATGCTGGTTGGATGCAGCAGGCGCCAAATTCATTGCCTGCGTACGAGCAAGCGAGCGATCCTACGGGCTAAGCGTGACCGGCGTTTTGCTTGAATGCCAGCAACGCCGAGCGACGTCGCCTGGCGAGGTTCCGCTGCCTCGTGGCCCCCAGCGCGTTCACTGCGCCGCGTGGCACAAAAGTTACCCGCCTCTACTGAACGTCTATGGACAAAGAGCTTTAGAGCTCATCGGATTTTTTCAGTATAAATACAGATTCTGATGCTGATTCTGGAAGCCGCTTGCTTTGTTTTGTGATCAGCAGGGGGGGGGGGGGGGAGGGGGCTCGTGCCTGAAATACTTGAAAAATTGTAGCTGGTCTCAGGAAGGGTTCTATTTTATTTAACAATAGTAGCTACGGTATTTAAATTAGAAGTGGCCATCGAATTGGTCCAAAGCCGTCCGGTCGAAATCGTCGCCTTGCACTACAAGTGTGGGATTGCTTTTTTTTGTAAAAAAATCGGTGCGATTACCTCACACTTCATTCCCCTTGGCACAAAACTGGAACCCACAGATCTGCCAAGTCGAGAGAAGAAACAAGAACAAAGCCCCCTCCTGCGTCAAAACTGTGGCGCGTGCCGCTGGGTTAGGCGCGGCCGCATTCAGATCTGGTAGACGACCTCGGGGGCCTGGTCCTGCGACGTTTGCGAGTTTGAGCGCCGGTTGCGGAACACGGTTTCTCGCAGGATCTGCCAGCCGCGGCCTGACGAGCGGCCGGCGAAGATGGAGGGCGGCACCATTAGCAGCTGCAGCTGCTGCGGCTCCTGCTTGGCGGGGCTGTACGTGTAGTTGTCGCTCCCATACTCCTCCTCGGGCCCCTCCGCCTCCGCGGCGCCTTTGCCGCCCTTTGGCTTCGATTTTTGATTGCGGCTCGTGTAGCTCTTGATGTTGTGCATGGCGTTGTCGCTGCATTCTTCTATCCTGTGAACGGACGGCACACCGGTCAGCTCCGCCACGGAGCCAGATTTGTGCGTCTGCCGCGGGCCGGTGAAGGCCCACGGCAGCTTTGTTTTGGCTCTTCGCGTACGCTCCTCTCCATGGCACTCGTGCGCAAAAAAGACTCCGCGGAACGAAGCAGCCGCGGCACTTGGCGTGACACGGAAGTATGTCGGAACATTGGTCATGACTAGTCCAGTAAATCGCGAATGCGCACCGATCGTACACTGAAGTAGGCTCTTTGAAGCAACAGCGCCGTTTTGAGTCCGTTGCAGAATTGGCTCAGACTCGGCGATGGATCTCGAACGTGAGCTCGGTAGCAGTGTTCCAGGCCTTTGGGCCGGAGACCCCCGAAACTGCGCCGGCCGTATCGCGCGCGAGGTTTACACGCGGCGGTCGCAGCGGGAGGTCGCCGCGAGCCGCGGATCGGAGTCGATTTGGGTCTGTTGAAGCTGCTAGGCACTGATCGGCAAGATGGGATGGAGCAGCAAACGACAAAACATTTAATTGTTCAGGTGAAAATTGCGCGTGCGCGGGTGCCGTCGGTGTGTGGCAGTGGGGTGGACCCGGTGAGTGGTGAGGGTATCGCACCGGAGGAACCAGCGCTTATCCAGGTCGTAGCCTCCTCCGAACCAGCCGATTCTGGGCCACAGAGCGCGAGGCATCCGCCTCTCCAGCAGGATCGTGCTGGCCGCCACCTGTTGTCATTGTCGTACCGAAAAAAAAACCTTACATGAGCCAATCCTCCGGATGGGAAAGAAAGCATAGCTGATGCAAGTCCCCTCTGCATCACTTATACCCAAAGCAAATTCCCCCATATGAGCTCTATTTCAAGGTCTCCCCCCCCCATACCTCTCCACTATTCTCACTCCGCGCCCTCAGGAGCACGTGTAACAATCTGCTCATCGCACCCAGAACCAGGCTGAGCGGAGTCTCTCCGTAACTGCACCGGTAGCCGTCTGTAACTCTCTCCCACTACTGCACATGTGTAGCATCCAAGCACCGTCATCCTAAACTTAACAAACTTTTACATTTTTATATTTTACCAGGTAAGGCCCCAATGAGCTGCGTAGCTCTTTTTCCGAAGTGACCTGGTCATCACAAATGACAGCTCAACGAAGTAGGTCATCGTGTGGACATTTATAGCAGCTATATATTTTAAACGCGTGTTTCTAAATGTGGAGGCAAAAACTGGAGGACCTAGAGAAATATCCACGTGACCACCGGGAGAACATGCAAGCTCCAAATATAAAGCTGGCGTTAGGGTCGAGATCTAAGACCATGACCTCATGTATACCAGGCGAGGTAGTTAACATCTCGCCACCGTGGCGCCCCATATTCAAGCAGCAGTCCAAGACTTTAACTTATACAGGCTCAACTGTTCAGACTAACCTATTCATGAGTAACTGTTCAGGCTTGCTCTATGCCTCTTGAGTTCTCGATTGAATAATGCGCACGATTTTCGAAATGTACACGCGTTGTAAATTGTGTTTGTTATATCGTGCAGACTGTTGATGCATATGCACACGTGTGTGTGCGTGTTAAACGCAGCTTGTGGTGGAGTGGCGGTACAAGTGGTTCACACACTGTGCTACGAACCCAACGGTCCCTGGCCATGGCGAACATCAGTGGCGATTACCTGAACAATTTCTGGCCCTCTTCGAGATCAACTGAGCCTCGAATGCGTAACTGGTGGGAAGTGTAAAAATCTCCGTACTGGGCAGGCGGGGCCGCGCGCCGCCCTTTCACGCTCCACCAACACCTTTTATTTGTGCTCGCCAACAGCACTTTCCCATCAGAATGCAGCTATAATGGGAGGGGAAGGACTTTTGTACTTTACACGAGCGTGTGTACGCGTGCGCTGCGTGTGTGTGTGTGTGCACGCGTGGGCGCGCGCGTGTTTGACCTGCGTGCGCCACAGCTCGTCGTGCTCCTGTGCCACTCGCCAGTGGGTGTCTCCCATAGAGGCGATGAGCAGGTTGATCATGAGCAGAAAGGCAAAAATCATGTAGAAGACGTAAAGGATTTTGATGATCTCGGGCGTGTTGAGGTCGTAGTTGATTGGAATGTCGAGCAGGCCAAGAAAGAGCTGGAACATGGTGAACCACACGCTGACAAAGCTCTGCCACTGTGGCCAATTTTCAGGATTCATCGTCTGAAAGGTCAGGTGGAATGCTGTGGGGACAAGGCGGGGTGGGGGGGTGTCAGGCAGGGAGAGGGCGGCATAGCACGACGATACACTTTTGTGTGTGTGGCACATTAGGAATGGATCACTCTTTTAATTATGTCCTTGTGCAGCAAGGGAGTAAAGTGTGGTTCTGATGTTCTGTGCAGTGCATCAATGCATGTGTGTACAGCAGCATGTGATGACTGAGTCGGGCCTGTAGGTGGCTGGCAGGGTTATTGAATGACCACGCGGAAATACCAGTCACATCAGTGGCGGCTCCTGCAAAATCTCTCAGGGGGGGCAAATGTCTGGATGATTGATAAGGATAAGGTCCACCCATGCAATGGATAAATTAACAGCTTAAGCATGTAAAGGCAACTTCACTTCTTTAATATTAATGAAAAATAAAGTGACTCTTACAATACATCTTGTTTGTTTCTATACTCACTATTAAAACAAACCACTCAAGTTTATTTTATTAAAGATTCCACTAGGTGGCCACAAATTATATTGTTGGATGAAACGTGCTTACGTATGATGACGTAAGCACGTATGATGACGTAAGCACGTTAGTGCAAGCCCTCCCGGAAGCCATAGAGAATGCATTGGAGCGCCCCCCGGTCGAAAAAAACATCTTTGAATGTAAGTCTATGGGGCCACTCGGGGCGCTTCTCAGCCGGAGTGAAATCGCCCAAAAAGAGGCGGTACTCCACAGAACGTGACATGACGCTGATTGGACTATATCCAGAGGCTGCAGTGACGGCTAGCGTGACTCTGTGGTTGAATGACATTGGTGGTGCGTCGCCCAATCGCCCTAATGAAGAAACCGCCCCTGAGTCACATGGTTAATGGCGGCTCGGGAGCAAGGCTGGTTGTAACACACGTGTTGTTGCATTTTACAGGTAAAGGACCCAAAGGTTGTTTTTGATCGTTATATAAATGTTCTAGACTTGTTCTAGACTTGTTCTAGACTTTAAGCTTGGCTTTGAATTGTTCGTTTGTGATATATGCAATTAGAGGCGTTTTAGCACTGTGCATTGTAAAGGGATGACACACTGTAATTAGTTACTGTCATTGTAATTCTCTAACTCTAATACTGTTTAGTCTATAACCATGCCCATGTACCCAGAGTATGACTACTTGCAATGCTATTGAGAATAGAACACATGTAAAGTAGTAAGCTGTACAATGGTGAGATACAGTACGTATACTGTACACATACAGTACATATAATGGGTGTAATATACCGATATAAGTGGATGGTATAGATAGACATACAGCTTAGGATTAAAGTAATAGTCGAATAGTGATGTGCAAATGTGATTGTCAAAGACAAGGATGGTTTATCAGTAGTAGAATTGGGTTTAAGAGAAAGGGTTAATGAATAACCGCTCGTGTAAACCAGCCACATGGTTAATGGCGGCTCGGGAGCAAGACTAGTTGTAACACACATGTTGTTGCATTTTACAGAGTGACGGTACTGTTCTTCCCAAGATTAATATTAACCTACAATAAATAAATGTGCTTGCCCTCGATTTGGAGCACCTGCCCACGTCCTTCATTTCGAGTGTGCAACATGTGGTTTGTGAGACACGTGAATGGAGGCCCTATGTTTTGATTTTCGCAAATACATGAAAATTGCACACACATATACACGGCATGCTCTGACTCGTCACAAAGAAGTATGCATTGTGGTGCCGGTTCGTATTGACACTGCCAACGGGAACAAAAACCCAAGGCTACCGACACAAAAACTAAATCTGCAAAGCGAAGGGAATCTCAAGGCCAACCAAAATCTGCATCCATGAGTTATGGGTGATGGCAGTTCTACTCTACGTATTTAAATTCAAGACAAAGGCAAGACAAATATCCCCCGTATAGCCTTAACAGACTGTTGGGGCAAGTGCTGTTAGCGAGCACCTATGAAGGCCTGCACTTTGACACACGAGGGGGTGAGTGGCCAGCAAAACACCCGACCGCCTTTGTTTCCCGAGTGCCAATGTTTACGCACCGCACCAGGTACTCATTTGTGGCTGAGTTCGATTGGAAGAAATATACTGGGAACATAAATTAACTTGCTGAGAAGGCTCCTGGGTGTATCTACACAAACTCAGAAAATGAGACTTCGTTGGGTTTGTGGGGGTTACATAAAAGCCCTACGGAGGCCAATACATTCCACTCAGTGATCTTTGCGCTCACGCGCAAAATGATCAAAAAGTAGAGAGGCCATTCACACAACAAGTGGATTGGTGGGACGAAGGAGAACTCGAGGTGGAGGAAAAAAAACCCAGAAAAGGTCCCACAGATATAACTTTGATTGACCCGAGCTATAAGCATGCCGATACTTGCATTGTCTCTGTACTGTTTGTCTTTTACCGTTGTTCTCTGGCCGAAACACCGCTGGCGACACTTAGGCCCTAAAGAAGACTGTTTCTGGTGTAGGGCAATCAGTTTCAAAGGCAATGCATACGTTAAGGGTTTTGGGACATATTCCTGCAGACATGGCAAGATCGGAAATGGCTGCAATCCTCAAAACCGCGAACACACCTGTTAGCAACATCATCAAGGATGAGCCCCTTGAGCTTTCTCAACTAAAAAAGAGAGATGACATCATCATCCTCTCAGCCGACAAGGGCAATGCCACTGTCATCTTGGACAAAACCACATACAATAACAAAATTCAGGACTTATTTAATGATGGCAGCTATACCAAAATCAATACAGATCCTACCAACTGCCTGGTTACGAAAACCAACATCATCATCACTGATTCGACATCTTTAATCGAACCAAACAAGCAGCTTTCCTTAAAACCCTCTGCTGCTAGACCACCCAGATTTTATGGCTTACCAAAAATCCATAAAGAAGGTACACCACTCCGTCCGATCATCTCCACCATTATCTCACCCACCTACAAACTGACCCGATTTATGTCTGAGACCTTGCAACCATTCACTGATAAGACTACCTCAGCTGTACCTAACTCAGCTCACTTGATATCTTCAATTAAGGACATCTCACTATCTCCAGGTGATTTGCTTGTCAGTTTCGATGTGGTATCTTTGTTTACCAACGTTACTGTGTATGACACCATTGCAATCATTGAAGATTTGGTCCAACAAGGACTGAATGCTGATGTACCGGCCCTGGTTAGACACTGCTTCACCAACACTTACTTCACCTAGAATGGAACATTCTACAAACAAGTTGAAGGTACCCCAATGGGTTCTCCCTTATCTCCAGTTGTAGCCAATGTTTTCATGGAAAATTTTGAGACAGATGCCATCCAGGCATCCACTCTACGTCCGTCCTTGTGGAAGAGATATGTAGATGACACGTTCGTCATCTGGCCACATGGCCTACCAGCTCTGGGCCATTTCTTCAACCACATCAATTCCATACACCCAGCCATCACATTCACCATGGAGGTGGAAAAGGATGGCAAGTTACCATTCTTAGATGTTTTAATAAGAAAAGGGACCTGATGGCTCTACAGGAAAGCCACCCATACGGATGCCTACCTAAAACCTGACTCCCACCACCATCCATCCCAGAATAATTCCCTCATCAAAACTCTACACCATAGAGCTTGATCCATTTCCGACCATCATTACCTAGTCAGTGAACTGGAACACGTACACCAAGCCCTCAAGAAGAATGGGTATTCAGACTACACAATATGTAAATCTATCACCCCAACCATTGGGAAAGAACCATCTGAGGGCCTAATCAAAACCATCACCTTGCCATACATAGTAGGGGTCACCAAATATATTTCCAAAATCATGAGAAAACACAAGATCCAGGTACGATTCAACACAGTACATAAAATTCGTGATTTTATCCCATGTGTGAAGGATGTGATCCCTGACATGCAATACCCCGGTGTCTACAAACTAAGCTGTGTCTGCGGCAGCAGTTACATTGGGGAAACTAAGTGACATGTCTCGGATCGGGTTCGTGAACATAAGGCAGATTTGAAACACGGGAGGACTAATACCTCAGCCGTGGCTGATCATTATTTTAATGCTGTGGGCATACACGAATTTGATTTTGCCAAGACGAGGGTACTCTGCAAGCCCACTGGCTATCAGCACATATTCGTTCATGAAGCCATCCAGATATATAAACACAGACACAATTTCAACCGAGAAGATGGGTACAAACTGAGCAATCAGTGGAAGGACGTTATTGACCAGTTTAGGTCATAACTGGCTGTGATGTTCCCTTCCTACCTACCCATGTTAGCAGATGTTTTAGACTCTCTGAGTTACATTCACTAACACAGCCATCTTTAGCTGTGTTAGTAAATGGTGGCCTGCCATCCTTGTCCACCTCCATGTGGCGATGCTCTTGCCGAGCTCTGTCTGAGCTTACATTTACAAGCAAATCTCTTACATTGACATGCTAATCCCTCACAATACAATGGCCACCCCCACAGCTTCGTTTGTCAAGATTTCTCCGATCTCACATTTACATGCAAATTTAATCTCTAGCCCCTCCCACTGACCCTTGGGCTACACCCATCCCAAACCTTTATAACTCCCTGCCTTAGCAGCGCTCCCACCATATATTCTCAGCAGCTCTTCGCGATATTTCTCACCTTATGACGATTGCTTGTGTTGCGATCGAAACATCGTGATAATTTTTATTTGTATTTTTTATATTTTTATTATTATTTGATCTATCTATGTGGCATTACCGAAAGACCCAAGAATAGAAAAATGCATACATTATTTTTAGATCATGTTTGTTTGCATGTTCACCACAAGTCTGTATGGTGCATGCAGACTTGATGGTGTTTGAACATCCTAATACGTGTTGTATTGCCAGAAAGAGTAAAACCTATTCTTATTTTCTCTACATTTACTTGGCCGGGCTGGGGCTAGGTTTTTATTTCCGCGGCTGTGTCCCCCGTGAGGTCTCCCAAGTAACTTAATGACGACGTCTTTACCGCAGGTGAAGCCCATGAGGACCATGAACATGAGCCAGCACACCCGGAACACGTCCCCGAACAGCATCTGTACGAGAGGGGGGAGCGACGCACACATACACACACAAGCGGAATCCTTCACTGATTGTAGAAAATGAAGTCAAACTTTCCGGCATGAGTGAGATTAAAAATATATACTTTGAAGATTATGGCCAACAGACCAAATACAGACCAAATCGTCGTAAATCCGAAGTCAGATCTGTCGTACATGAAACCCTATTTTCCCGTAGACAACTGGCAAAACGTATTCAAGAGGGTTTAGGAGGTGAAAATCCACGGGAAAAAACACAAAAGCTCAACACCAGATCACATCGGAAACCAGAACCGACTCCGTTCGAATGCGTTCGGAGTCGTTGTCGGAGGATGCGTCGTGAGTCAAGTCTCTGAGTCGTAAATCGATCCGCGGTGGCATTATACAAACGCTTTAGACGGAGACCGCCTGTGATTATGTCACCCATATTTTTCTCATAGCCACCAATTTGGCTTTTGCAGGCCAAGGTGGTCAAGTGACCAGTCACTACCCCCGCCGGCCAAAGTGCCACGGCTTATGGGCAGGGCTCGGCAACCGAAACGTAACATGAAGAGCCATTTTTTGTTCTAATTCGGTAAAAAAAAACCCGCAATATTTGAAGAGCCCCAATGCACGCGGCGAACACGAGACGGTGGTGGTGATAAATGAACAACGTCATGAAACAGTCCTTAGTGAGCCGCAGGTTGCCAACCCCTGCCCATGGTAAACTGGACTCCCATGGTAAACTGGACTCCCATGGTAAACTGGGCTTCCATGATGAACTGAATTTCCATTGTAAACTGGACTTCCATGATAAATTGGACTCCCATTGTAAACTGGACTCCCATGGTAAACTGGACTCCCATGGTAAACTGGACTCCCATGGTAAACTGGACTCCCATGGTAAACTGGACTTCCATGGTAAACTGCACTCCAATTGTAAACTGGACTCCCATGGTAAACTGGACTCCCATGGTAAACTGGACTTCCATGGCAAACTAGACTCCCATGGTAAACTGGACTCCCATGGTAAACTGGACTCCCATGGTGAACTGGACTCCCATGGTAAACTGGATTTCCATGGTCAGGGGTCGACAATCAAAAGAAGACGAGCAGCCAATTTTTGTTTTCGAATTTCAAGGAGCCGCACTGCAGCCCCTTAATGAGCCGCCCGTGGCTCCGGAGCGGCAGGCTGCCAGCGCCTGGCTATGGGGGACGGTGACACAGGGCTCGCTGGCAACGTACGGCTTGAGAAGTTACGTGGAATACATTTGTGGTGCCGTTACCGGAACCGCTATCGATTATAATAATTCTCATCGACCGCCCATAAATGGGATTGGCCAAACGTGACTTTTGAACGCAGCCACCCCTAAGAAAGCCTCACCGAGGGCTGTCCTGTCCTTCGAATAGCACGGTTGGCTACGTACGGTGCGAAATACGTTCAACATACATACACTGTTATTATTTACATGAAACAAACACATAAAAATGAACCCAATTAACAAGTTGGCTTTGCTTTGTGCCTTGAAAATCAGGGGTCAGAAACCTTAAGCTCACGTTCATAATTAACCTTGTGAATTAATTTCATACATTCCACAAGCTCGGCCACTTCTGTTGCTGCAAAAGGCCTCTCTCTCTTGGAGTGACTGAGGTCTGTGTGTCTGTGGTGAGCGGTAGTGGAGCGACCCGAGTTCTATTCCCACTCACGGCCAATGCCAGTGACGATTATCTGAGCCAGTCCTGGGCCTCTCCCAGGTCAACTCAACCTCATTTGAGTACCTGGTGTGGTGTGTAAACATGGCCACTAGGGAGACAAGGCTGGCCGGGTGTGGTGCTGGCCAGCCACCCCCTCGTGCGCCGTGCAGGCCTTCATAGGTTCTAGATTTGAAGCTTTCGTGACTGCAAGGATTCATACTCTTAGTTCTTTCGGTAAAGTCACGTAGGTAAAAAATGAAATTAAAATTAATAAAAATTAAACAATAAAAAACAAAAAATCACGACGTTTCGGAGGCAACACAAGTCTCCGTCACCAAGTGGGACCGTCACAGCCAGATTTGCTGCATCAAGTGAAGCAAGGATTCAAGATGTAAGCCCTTAAATGCAAGTTGAGGGGGGATGAGAGGGGGGGGAGCTTATCAGAATGTGGTAACCAATGAATGGAACGTATCGGGAGGGAGGGGGGCGGAGCTAAAAGAAGGCACGAAGTGGTACACAAGAGCCGGTTGACGTGGACGTGGTTGTGTGCAAGTAACTATTGTTGCACATGCTAACGTATTGGAAGGGGAGGGGGAGGGGGGGCTAAAAGAGGGTATGGGGTGCAAGTGTACGTGGACATGTGTATGTACAAGCACCTGTTGATACACATGATAGAAAAGAACGAAAATGCCCATGTTTATACCAGTGTTGGCTGACAATAAAGAGAGTACTGTTAAACACTGGGGATGTTAACACTCGGTAAAGTAAAGTCAAATAGTGCCTGTCAGGTAAGATGGTCCAAAAATGTGTAATTCAGTCTTTTTTTCTTCTTAGATATTCTGTTTGAGAGGAGACCTGACGGATCCTAGGGACATTCTGTATATAGGAAAGCCACCCACACAGATTCCTACTTGAAACCGGATTCCCACCACCACTCATCTCAAAAGAATTCTCTCATCAAAACGCTATACCATAGAGCTCATGGCATTTCTGACCAACACCACCTGGCCAGTAAATTGAGACATGTACATCGGGCCCTCAGAATGAACGGATACTCTGAACGCACCATCCGCCAAGCTGTTTTTCCCACCATACAGAAACAGCCACTTGAAACTCCGATCAAAACTGTCACGTTACCATACATAGCAGGCGTGACCAAAAAGATCTCCAAAATTCGAAACGAACATAAGATCCAAGTCCGATTCAGTACAGTACATAAAATCCGTGATCTAATTCCATCTGTGAAGGATGTCATCCCTGACTTGCAATACCCTGGAGTCTATAAACTGAGTTGCAGCTGTGGTGACTGTTACATTGGGGAAACGAAACGTCATGTCTCTGATCGTGTCCGCAAGCACAAATCAGATTTGAAACACGGCAAAATTGAGTCTTCCGCCGTTGCCGATCATTGCTACAATGCGGTGGGCTGTCATGCGATTGTTTTCTCCAAGACTAAAGTGCTCTGCAAACCCTCTGGCTACCATCAAAGGTTTGTACACGAACCATTTAGATATACAAACACAGACATAATTTCAACCGTGATGACGGGTACAAACTTAGTAATCATTGGAAAGATGTTATCAACCACGCAAAAAAGACTTAATTACACATTTTTGGACCATCTTATCTGACAGGCACTATTTTACTTTACTTTACCGAGTGTTAACATCCCCAGTGTTTAACAGTACTCTCTTTATTGTCAGCCAACACTGGTATAAACATGGGCATTATCGTTCTTTTCTATCATGTGTATCAACAGGTGCTTGTACATACACATGTCCACGTACACTTGCACCCCATACCCTCTTTTAGCCCCTCCTCCCCCTCCCCTTCCAATACGTTAGCATGTGCAACAATAGTTACTTGCACACAACCACGTCCACGTCACCGGCTCTTGTGTACCACTTCCGTGCATTATTTTGGCCCCGCCCCCTCCCCCCTCCCGATACGTTCTACGTAGCACTTCGTGCCTTCTTTAGCTCCGCCCCCCTCCCTCCCGATACGTTCCATTCATTGGCTACCACATTCTGATAAGCTCCCCCCCCCCTCTCCTCCCCCCTCAACTTGCATTTAAGGGCTTACATCTTGAATCCTTGCTTCACTTGATGCAGCAAATCTAGCTGTGATGGTCCCACCTGATGACGGAGACTTGTGTTGCCTCCGAAACGTCGTGATTTTTTGTTTTTTATTGTTTTATTTTTATTAATTTCAATTTCATTTTTTACCTACGTGACTTTACCGAAAGAACTAAGAGTATGCCGTCATAGGTGTTCGCTAACAGCACTTGCCCCAACAGTCTGTGATAGGCCACACGAGGAATGTTTATCTTTGCTAATATATCGCCCGCCAAATATATTTGAAAGTCCTATTCAGCCTTCAGTGTTGAATAGTTTCCCCGCCTCTGCTATTGGACATCTGTGAGAACAAGCTTCATAGCTCTGATGAAATGCACAAAGCGCGCGACCGGAATATTGGGGATTCACGTCGCACCTTCTGTATCATGACGGTGAACGAGCCCAGCATCTCGATCCCGCGAGCGAAGAACAGCGTGTAGCACCAGCCGAGCACCAGCGCCAGCGACATGGGCACGGACTCCCCCTGGGCGCCCGCGAGCCTCATGACGAAGAGCAGTCCCACGAGGCACGCGTAGCACACCCTGGGGGGGGGGGGGGGGGTCCACGCGGCACCACCGTCGTCACGGAGCAGCGGTGGCGGCGGTACAACACCGCGTCGCACAGCTTTGTGGGTGCACCTCCGATTAGCACGGTTGGTTACGTTACGGGGCACGATTGTCCTTAGAAGCGCTTTTTGCGAGTTTCATTTTTTGTACTCCCCCCACCCCCGCCGCCCGCAACTCCGATTCAGCGCGGTTGGCTACGTACGGCGTGAAAGAAGTTTAACATACGTAGAGTACGTATTAGCTCTAGATTGATGGTGACGTGATGGTGCATCAGTTCATCGCGTATTTGCCCACCGCCGTGGGGGTGTCTGCCACTGCTGTCAAACTTCTCCACTCATTCCTGTCCCTAGGTGCCATCTTCACGTACTCCGCACAGTCCCTCAGATATTCTGGCTCACCACTTGGAGCCCCCTCTCTTCAAAACCGGCTTCTCTACGTGGTGGGCGGTGGGGGGGGGCGGAAGGTGCCTGCGCACAGCGCGGCGCTTGTGGCGTGAGCGTGGAAGGAGAGGTCGCGCTGCAGACGTGTGACCCAGTCTGTGAGCACGACGCCATCCCAAGAAGCGGCTTTGCACTCGCACTGCCTCCTCCGCTTGGAATTCATTACGGGAGACTGAAGGCTGCACTTCTGGGCCGCCTCCGAGAATGAAAACGAATGCAGTTTTTTTTGTTTTGTTTTTATCTCCCGACGACGTCCGAAGAAGACCTCTGCGAAAACGTGTCCAGCGCCGCTCTCGCGCCCGGCGACTCACGCCCAAAGCAACAACAAATCTGCCGTGTGGTGACAGCAACGTGGGCCGCTCCAGGGGCAGAAAAGTGCAAAGGGCGGGGGGGGGGGGTGAGGGGGGTTGAGATGCACCGGGGGGACATCGTCCCCTCTCCCCCCACGGGATCTTTGTGCGCGCTTTTCGTGTGCGTGCGAGACGCGTGAAGGTGCCGGGGGGGGGGGGGTCTCACATGATGATGTGGAAAGGCCCTCCGGTCACAATGTTTCCGAAGTAGCGCGAGAACCCGATGCGGATCATGTCCGGGATCTAAGTGAGGGCACAGGAAACACGCACAGCCATAAACAGGGGGGAAATAAATCACACGCCTGCCCACGGATGTCGTAATGACGCGGCAACATGCGTTCGCTCCTCTAATGTATCTCATTGGCAGCATGTCAGCTGACGGGCTAGCTGTCAAAGCTGTTTTTTTATTTATATATGTATTTATATATGCGTAGTCCTTTTCCCGCGATAGCTTTTTTCCAACTTTGGGCAACCATTCATTCAACTGGTCCAGCATTTAACTGGCTAAATGTTCCTCAAAGCAATGAAACTTTACACTGCAGGTTCATTGACATTTTCACGAGAGTTGCGGTGACTCCCCTGTTACATACAGATGGACCAGAGAGCTGAGCTCTAAATGCTTTCAACCTGAGTTGTAAAACTTTAAAATACACTCGATATGACATGGGCCTGTACTGATGCTTGTGTGTGTGTATGAACCATACTTCGCAATGGTTAGTGCACTGCACTACAAACCCGGCGACCCGAGTTCGATTCCCGCTCACGGCCAACACCGGTGACGATTATCTTAACCGGTCATGGGCCTCCCCAATGTCGACTCAGCCTTAAATAAGTACCTGGTGTGGTGCGTAAAAACATCGCCACTGGGGAGACAAAGGCGGCTGGGCGCGGTGCTGGCCACCCACCCCCTCGTGTACCGTTCCGGCCTTCATAGGTGCTCGCTAACAGCACTTGCCCCAACAGTCTGCTCAGGCTATAAGGGGGATCTTTGTTTTGTTGTTTTGTGAACCGTAGATGTACGATGTAGATTGGCCACACCCTGTGTGTGTACTCTCGTGTGTAAATTCTGGATAGAAATCGCGAAATAAGCCACATTTGTTTATTCTCGGAATTATGCAATTCGTGCACCATCTGAGCCGGCGAGAGATGTCATCGGTGTAAGGCAGGGGTCCTCAAACTTTTTAAACAGGGGGCCAGTTCACTGTCCCTCAGACCGTTGGAGGGCCGGACTATAGTTAAAAAAAACTATGAACAAATTCCTATGCACACTGCATATATCTTATTTTGAAGTGAAGAAACAAAACGGGAACAAATACAATATTTAAAATGAAGAACAAGTAAAGTTAAATCAACAAACTTGCCAGTATTTCAATGGGAACTATGGGCCTGCTTTTGGCTAATGAGATGGTCAATGTCCGGTTCCATATTTGACACTGCTAGTCGTAACAAGTTTATGCAAGTGTGCATCCGTTAGTCTAGATCTGGTTGGAGATTTCAAATGTTTCATTCTGGAAAAAGTCTGTTCACAGACATAAGTGCTGCCAAAGATGGTTGCCATTTTGAGTGCATGGTTCCTGAGATGAGGATATGTCTCAGAGGGGAGAGATGCATAGAAATTATGAAGGCTGCTTGACTTGAATGCGTCTTTCAGAGAGTCACAATTCTGCAGTTCAGCCAGTTCCATTTGGTAAATTGTATCCACATTTTCAATGTCAATAGAAAATGGGTTGCGGAAAAGCTGTATGTCCTGTTCATGGAGATGAAGCTCTTTAAATCCAAATTGGAACTCCTTTTGCAATTTTTCCAGTGAATCCACACATGTTTTGTTTGGGAATGCAACCAATGGTTTTTCCGCTAACAGATTTTGAGTTGTAGGGAGATGGCAGAAGTTTTCCTCCTTCACTTGTTTGATGAGGAGGCCTAATTTTACTTCAAATGCTTTGACATGTGATTGCATATCACAGATGAGCTTCCCCTTTCCTTGAAGTTGCACATTGAAACTGTTGAGTAGCTCTGTTACATCTGTCAGAAAGGCAAGGTGCCATTTCCATTCTGCATCATTGAGCTCTGGTACTTCTTTGTTTTTTTAAAGCAGAAAAGCTGTAATCTGTGGAAGTAAGTCATAGAAACGTTTCAAAACTCTCCCTCGACTCAGCCAACGGACTTCTGTGTGATACAGAACATCTTCATAGTCAACATTTAGCTCGGACAGAAATTCCTGAAATTGTCTGTGTTTTAGTGCATGAGCTCTAATGAAGTTAACACAAGATACCACAAATTTCATAACAGAGTCCCACTTCAGTGATTTACTACACAGCGCTTGTTGGTGGATGAGGCAGTGTATGGCTATTGGATGAGAATGGTTATGTTTGTCCATCTCTTGGTTAATGCGAGCAATTACTCCTTTCTTAGACCCCACCATGCTAGGAGCACCATCAGTTGTCACACTGGCTAGTTTAGCCCAGTTCAGCTCCAAATCATTCACAGTTTGGCAAACCTTTTCATAGATATCCTCTCTTCTTGGTTCTTTCGGTAAAGTCACGTAGAAGGGAAGTAATAAAATAATAAAAATAAAACATAATAAAATAATTCTCACGACGTTTCGGCCACAACGCAAGCAGCCGTCCTCCGGTGAAAACCAGGTCTGTCGGGGAGACAGCGTCTGAATGAAACAGCACACGAGCTTGGAGCATATATAAGCTGGGTTGGAAACGGGGGAAAGAGCGCCTTGACAATAATTTGCATATCAAGAGGAATTTAGCATATTTATGGGAAATGCAGGAATGTTATTAGTACTACATATGCAGCACGGGCTCCAAGCTCGTGTGCCGTTTCATTCAGACGCTGTCTCCCCGACAGACCTGGTTTTCACCTGAGGACGGCTGCTTGCGTTGTGGCCGAAACGTCGTGAGAATTATTTTGTTTTACTTTTATTATTTTATTACTTCCTTTCTATGTGACTTTACCGAAAGAACCAAGAAGATGAATCCCTGCAGTCACGAAAGCTTTAAATCGAAAAATATCCTCTCCTGTAGTTGTTCCTTTGATGCTTTGCAGTGCAGCAAGCTCTTCTGTGACTTCGAAATAGTCATTCGTCCCACGAATAAAAATTAGAAGTTGTGCAGAATCACGAACATCATTGCTTTCGTCGAGTGCCAAGGAAAAATAGGAAATTTTTTTGTGGAGTTTTGCAAATGCTGATGCAAATTGTCTCCCATTTCTTCAATCCTCCGTGTAATTGTAGGTCCTGAAAGACTCACTGTACTAAATAAATCGGCCTTCTCTGGACACATCTCTTTAGCAACAGAAAGAAGGCATTCTTTAACAAATTCTCCCTCCACGAATGGTCTGCCAGTGCACGCTATTAGCTTGGCAACTTGAAAACTTGCTCGCAGTGATGAAATATTTAGCTGCTTCTGCTTCACAAGTATTTTGCTGAGTTGTTAATGTATTTTTCAGTTTTAATATTTTATCTTTTCTCACTTCTCCGACCAAACAATCATATGTATCTTTATGTTGAGTTTCATAGTGTCGACGTAAATTGTATTCTTTGAACACAGACACTATATTCTGGCATATCAGACACACAGCTCTTTCCTTGTACTGCATGAAAAAGTAATCATAAGTCCACTGTTCTTTGAATATCCTACACTCCGAGTCAATTTTTCTCTTTCTTGACATCATTGTTTCCTAGGGAGTCAAAATTGCTATTAGTAAAATACCAATATATATACAGCGCTACAAAAACAATATACCAGCAATAACGATGCCCACACAGAGACACAGACTGCACTGCCCATCAATGCAGTCTGATTGGGGGGAACTCCGCCCCCTCTCCCTCTTCCACCAATGACCATCCATCTCATGTATAAAAAAAGTAACAGACAGGCAGCAGCGGCAAAAACACCCGGCGGGCCGGATAAATGTCCTCGGCGGGCCGCATGTGGCCCGCGGGCCGTAGTTTGAGGACCCCTGGTGTAAGGCAACAGTTCGGTGCGGAAATGAAGGGAAGTAAAAAGGGGGGGGGGGGTAGGGGGGGGGCTATTCGTGGGCAGATGCGTTGGCTGTCTCTCCATCACTTTTGGCAGAGACACGGAGTTCGTTTTTTTTGCTTGCAACAACGACAAAAGCAGTCGGTTCAAGCGTTTTGTTGTTGTTGTTGTTGTTTACAGATCACGTGCCGGTCGATTCCACACACGGAGAGACATATACACGCGAAACCCCCGTTCCGTCGCCGCGATTGTGGAGTCCGCCAAAGTGGAGAGAGGCTTTTTTATGGGGGGCGGGGGGGGGGTTGCAGGGTGAGAGGACGTGGCCAATGATGGCAGCAAGTTTATGAAAAATTGCAGTGGACGCTGGGATAGATGCATGCCTCCCTCCTCCCCCTCCCCCCAGGATCAAGCCCAGCTGCGCCTTTATCTGAAGTGTTCTCGTGTCAGGGGTTGCCACTCGGCGCAATGGCCGTCCACGCAAGCAGGGTCTGACTGGCGGCATGCGCGTGGGTCTACGGAAGAGAGCGATCACCGTGGCAGAAAAAACAAGAATAAGCCGCGGAATGAGACACCGCAGCCTCGTCATCGGCCACGGCGCGATAACTGGCGGAAGGGAACGGAGGGGAGCGTTCCGCACGCGTTTAGAAGTAAGCATGCTTACTGAACTAAACTAAAAACTCAACTTTTTTTATTTCACCAGGCAAGGCCCACTGAGCCCTGTAGCTCTTTTTTCAGAAGCGACCTGGCCACGGATGATGGCTCAACGAAGTGGCTCACCGCATGGAAAAGTATCGCAGCCAAATACTCTAAACGCGTGGTGATGTTCATTCTAAATGTGGAGGGAAAAACCGGAGGACCTGGAGAAAAATCCACGCGACCACGAGGAGAAGCAGGCGTCAGGGTTTTATTACCACGAGGAGAAGCAGGCGTCAGGGTTTGGATTGAACCCACAATATAGTATATTAGATTTGTGTTTCTATTTCATTTATACCTGATGATGATTGCTTGTGTTTCAATCGAAACGTCGTATGCTAGTATTTAATTTATTATTTTCTCTTGATACGTGACTTTACCGAAAGAACCAAAGAGTAATTCCTGCAGTCACGAAAGCTCCAAATTAAGCCACAACCTCCTGTATACCCGGCGAGGTAGCTAACATCTCCGAGCCACCGTGGCTGCTGACCTGCTGCACATTCCTCTTGCGTTTCGCCGCAACCCAAGGGCAGCGTTTGCCGCTCGGCAAAGAGAGAGAGAGGGTGGGGTGATAGGTGGGGGGGGGGGGGGGGGATCCCCCCCCCTCGCTCCCCCCTTCCTTTGCGAGCGATAGAGAGAGACCCAAAACCCACGACCTCCAGGCGAGATAGTTAACGCATCGCCACCGCGGTGCGCTGAGAAACGTGGGCAACGACAGAGATACTCGGGAGTACGGAGCGTGAGTGACACTGGACGGGCTGGACGCGGCGGCCGCAGGGCCCCTCTCACCTCCAGCAGGAGGATGGTGATGGCCCCCAGGATGCTTATGATCTCACCCCCGAGACGCACAAAGTCCAGCTGTGTTTGGTAGCTCTCCTGCACGGCCAGGCACACGGATGGGGGGGGGGGGGGCACGGTGCGTCCATCAAAACGATCGGGGCAATGTCACTCGCCAATATAATTCGCTCACTTGCCAATGGTAGCCACTGCTCCACTTGGTCTTGTGTACAATGTCCAGGCAACATCTGAGACCTGAGCTTGCCCTACACACAAAGCGGTCGGCAGGAGTGGCCTGCTGCTGCTGCTGCTCCGCGTGTAGGTGTGGTGCAACTGCGCAGAGGCCGCATCGGCCTGTCACCTCGGTCAGTCAACCCACGGCACCTGGATCTGTCCCGCGACCTCCGAGCCTTCGACACTTCACGTGACCTTAAGGTGCACACAGCCTGGAACAGGCTCCGTGGGGAGGTCACCGCCACTTAGTGGTGAATGGCGGTTGTTGTTGTTGGTGCGACTGCACTTGGGAAAACGGACCAAGGGACACGTGGCGCTGGGCTATGGAGAGGGGTGGGGGTGTGAGGTGCGAGGTGACGAGTGAAGGCTGCGAGTTGGCTGGAGACGTTCGGCGACGTGGGGGGCTCTTGCCGGTGGCAGTGGCTGATTGCGAATAGATGCTGAAGGTCGCCAACGGTGGGACAAAAATCTCGGTCGTGTCACGAGAATGACGCCGGGTAGATTCGCTCTGTCCCACTGCACTGCAGTTTATCGTCGCCTATTTGCTCTCGATAATGTTCAACTATGAATGGTTTCTATCTTCTAAGTCTTTTACTTGGTGATTCAAATCACGCACTCGGCTCGCTCGGACCACGCCATCTACTCCCGAGAGGCAGTTTCCCAGCTCGTTGCTCAGATGGCACAGGCTCTGCTGCACGGAACGGAGTAGGAAATCTGCCTTGGTCCAACCCCCCCCCTCACGCCGCCCACGACCTCTTCACAACCCGGCACCTCGAGCACCACCAGCCGACGGACCCTGCCGGGAGTTGCCACCACCTGGCACCCTGGATGGCTATGCCCACCCCCAGGTGCCGGCGTGATGGCTGCGTTAAAGGCACGATGCCCTTCGCGGGGGGGGGGGGGGTCTGTGACTCAGCCGGGCAGCACCCGCCGCCACCTGGAGACGTGGCGTGCCGTGGCAGCCAGACGCCCGGCACGTCGGAGCCACTCCGACACGCTTCCTCCCTCTAACGTCGCGACGCCTCCCTCCAAAGAATGTCGAGAAGCACGCGATTTGGTGCTGGCGATAACAACCGCGTTTGCAAAATGCGATTTGTGAATTTCACGTCTCGCCCGTGCAGCATCGATTGTTCAATTGTTTGACGTGCACATCTCTATCGGGACCGTGTGTTGTCTGTTGATTTGCTGCCTTGCCTGAGAGTGGTAATCGGTGTAATTACCCACGATACACTTAAACACTTTTATCTATTTGACGTATTTATGTTTAGTGACTTGCTCACGTGTCCTATACTTTGCACTCCGATCGTTATTTTTGCATCGTTCGTTCTTGCAACTTTCTGACCCCGCGCCCCTCTACTCTAACATCTCACTGGGGGAAAAAGAGCTTTATAGCTGATCGGATTTCTCCAGGGATAAGTTAGATTCTGATTCTGATTTATAACTGCGACTCGTCAAAAAAACTACAACCACAGCAGTTTACCGAGGACTTATTAAAGTCATAGAGTAGAAGCCCTCTTAACACTACTATACACTACAATACACTACACTACTATACACTACACTATACACTAAAATACTATACACTACTCTACTACACACTACACTACTCTACACCACACTCTTATACACTACTATACACTACACTACTATACACTACTACACTATACACTACTATACACTACGTTATTATACACTACACTACTATACACTACACTATACACTACAATACACTACACTACTATACACTAACCTACAATACTATACACTACTACACACTACACTATACACTACACTACTCTACACTCTTATACACTACTATACACTACACTACTATACACTACACTACTATACACTACACTACTATACACTACACTACTATACACTACACTTCTATACACTACACTATACACTACACTATACACTACACTACTCACTACACTACTATACACTACACTACTATACACTACACTACTATACACTACACTACTATACACTACACTATACACTACACTACTACTCACTACACTACTACTCACTACACTGCTATACACTACACTACTATACACTACACTGTACACTACACTACTACGCACTACACTACTATACACTACACTACTATACACTACACTGTACACTACACTACTACTCACTACACTACTACTCACTACACTACTATACACTACACCACTATACACTACACTATACACTGCACATTTGGCTCTACGGAGGCCCGTCGTTGAGCGATGTAGACGTTACGAGGGGTTCTGCTGTGCTCTGTGTTGTTGGCATCATTCACCAAAAAGAGAGGCCAACAACACAACACCTTTTGGCGTCTTTTCGTAAAAAATAAATAAAAATGTTTTGCAAATGTCGCGCGTCGTGTGTCAGGTCAGGAGTGCAACAGGCGCGAACGTTGCGTCAGTAGGACCTGCCGGCTGGGACCGGTTTGGGCCACCGTGCCGAGTTGTCAGCCAAAAAACAAGAAAAAAGAGAAAAAAAATCAACCAACTCCCGAATAACGTGCGGCTAAGAAACCGGTTGCAAAAACTCACCCCGGTGGGTTATTTTTTCGCCACCTGTCAGGGTCCACGGAAACCCTCGAGCAGAGAGAGCGAGAGGGCTTTTCATAACAACTCAAACGGGAGCCAAAAATGCAAAGGCGGCTGACAGCCGATACCGTGGCGATGGTATCGTCTGGCATCCGCCGATTCAGCCGGTTTGGTACAAATTAATGCCTGAGATAACAAATCGTGGACCTCTGTGTGAACCCCCCACCCTCTCCCCCATTGCAACAGCTGCAGGTTTACTGTGTTAAGAGTGGAACAGACTCAGTGGGGCTCAAAATAGGGATGATTGCAAAATTAAGCTTAACTGACCCCCCCACCTCCCCCGCCCCAAGCGATGGGTGAAGTTGGCACGTACGGACAGGGGTTTCTGGACGAGGATGACGTCGTCGCGTGGGTCCGTGGCGTTGTCTGTGCGCATCATTAGGGGCCGGTAGATGCAGGCGAGCGAGAAGCTGATGATGTAGACCATGTAGAGCATGGTCCACATGCGGAAGTAGCGCCGCCCGTACCGCGTCCACTTGATGTTGATCAGCTCCTTCACGGGGGTCACCTCCAGGATCTGGCGAGCCTGAGGGGTGGCAAAGCAATTTGACCCCGTCGTCAGCAAGTTGCCGGCATTGTTGGACGTTTAGCCCAGCACCAGCTCAGAACCTTTATTGAGACTGGAAGAATCCCATGAGCTGTGAAGCTCGTTTTGTCCGGTAGGGGCAGGTCAGAGAATTTCAGCAAGAAACGATACAAAAACCGAAAAGTATAGGGAAGCCAAGCAAGTCACAAAAAATAATAATTGTAAATAAAGTATAAAAGTACAAATTGCACAAACACATCACGTGAGCACGTGGCGGTCGGTGCCTCTCTGAGAAAGAAGCACGGTGGTGGTGGCGGTGGTGGTGGTGCAAGGTGGTGACGGTGGTGCAAGGTGGTGGTGGTGGTGGTGCAAGGTGGTGGTGGTGCAAGGTGGTGGTGGTGGTGCAAGGTGGTGGCGGTGGTGCAAGGTGGTGGTGGTGGTGGCGGTGGTGCAAGGTGGTGGTGGTGCAAGGTGGTGGTGGTGGTGGTGCAAGGTGGTGGTGGTGCAAGTTGGTGACGGTGGTGCAAGGTGGTGGTGGTGGCGGTGGTGGTGGTGCAAGGTGGTGACGGTGGTGCAAGGTGGTGGTGGTGGTGGCGGTAGTGGTAGTGCAAGGTGGTGGCGGAGATGCAAGGTGGTGACGGTGGTGCAAGATGGTGGTGGTGCAAGGTGGCAGTGGTGGTGGTGCAAGGTGGTGGTGGTGGCGGTAGTGGTAGCGCAAGGTGGTGACGGTGGTGCAAGGTGGTGGTGGTGGTGCAAGATGGTGGTGGTGCAAGGTGGCAGTGGTGGTGGAGCAAGGTGGTGGTGGTGGCGGTAGTGGTAGTGCAAGGTGGTGACGGTGGTGCAAGGTGGTGGTGGTGGTGCAAGATGGTGGTGGTGCAAGGTGGCAGTGGTGGTGGTGCAAGGTGGTGGTGGTGGTGGTGCAAGATGGTGGTGGTGCAAGTTGGTGGCGGTGGTGCAAGGTGGTGGTGGTGGTGGCGGTGGTGGTGGTGCAAGGTGGTGACGGTGGTGCAAGGTGGTGGTGGCGGTGGTGCAAGGTGGTGGTGGTGGCGGTGGTGGTGGTGCAAGGTGGTGACGGTGGTGCAAGGTGGTGGTGATGGTGGCGGTAGTGGTGGTGCAAGGTGGTGACGGTGGTGCAAGGTGGTGGTGGTGCAAGGTGGCAGTGGTGGTGGTGCAAGGTGGTGGTGGCGGTGGTGGCGCAAGGCGGCGCGCGCTATCAGACCTCGCGCTTGTGGCTCGTGGTGATGATCTCCAGCACCGAGCGATCGTCCTCCCACGAGTCGATTTCGCTGAGGTCATACAGGGTGGACGTCACGGTGCCCAGCGACCACTGCACCACTCTGCGACGCTTCACCAGGTGCTGGAACATCTGTCAACATCGGGCGTCGAACGTCTCGGGTCAAAGCCGCCGGAACTGAAGATGGCACAGCGGAGAGACGCCGCCACCCGCCATCCAAGTGTGAGACTCACCACCACGTTGCCCTTGGCCGCGGCGAGCTTGAGCGGGGTGTAGCCGCGGTGGTTGAGAATCGACTCGGGGCAAACATCGCCCTCGCCCCACTGCGTGCTCGCCAGGATGAAGTCGTACATCTGGCAAGCGATGATGCGGTTCGTCTGGAGCACCAGCGTGTGGAGGACCGTGTTGCCTGCGTGCCGGGGGAGCGCACATTTGGGTGGGGTGGGGGGTGGCGATGAGGCATTGAGGCGCCGAGACGCTGCTCGTCTCTCGCACACCGAGGGGTGTGCGCGGGCACGCGGTTCCCGATGATTCACGATGCGGCGAGACTGCCAAAGGGCAGAAAGGCGGCGGGAGGAGAGGCGCTCCTCGCCGCCAACTCTGGGAAGAGGACCGCGCATGGGGGCGAGTGCTGCGACCGCCTTCGCCTGTCCCACGTGCGGTGAGAAAGCACGCGTCGTGGGACTGGCCGACCGAGGAGGTGCGGCGCTCACCGCGGGAGTCCTGCGCGCTGACCCTGGCCCCGTGCTGCAGGAGCAGTCGCACCAGCTCCAGGTTCCCCGTGCTTGCGGCGAACGACAGCACGTACTCGCCTGGGGGGCCCGGGGGGGGAGGGAGTGGGGGGCACACAGCACGCGCAGCACACACCATGCACTCGCCCCCCACTCCTCACGTGCGCTGGCTTTGCACTTTTTTGTAATCAAAAGTTTACATTTTCACCAACAAAACGTGCCGCAGTTGACGTATCCCACAGTCTGGCGATTCCTTGCCGAGAGGCGCCGATCACGTGGCACTTATGGCCATGCTCGGAACACCAATGAGTCGGGTGGAAAAATGTCCCCCCTTCCACGTGCCCGATCAGCGTGGCCGAGAGACATTTTAGGGTGGCGGGTGAACGTCGGTTGTGGGATGTTTCAAGGTAGTAGGCCTCGTGTGGCCGCAGGGCGTGTATGACATTAAGTCCTAACTAAATTGTAAAACTACCAGGTAAGGCTCCACTCCTGTATACCAGACGAGGTAGTTAGCATCTCCTAGTCACCATGATGATGCTAATGATGAGAGAGAGACGCAAACTCCAAATATACAGCAGCACACGGTCAGAGTCGGGATCGAACCCACGACCTCCTGTATACCAGGCGAAGTATTTAACATCTCCTAGCCACCATGATGATGATAATGATTAGAGAGAGAGACGCAAACTCCAAATATACAGCAGGCGTCTGGGTCGGGATCAAACCCACGACCTCCTGTATACCAGGCGAGGTAGTTAACATCTCCTAGCCACTGTGGCGCCCAAGTCTATGGCCCCTGGCCCATAGGTATCCAACCCTGCTTTAAATTTCTCTTTGGCCAATCTCCTCTCTATCAGGGCAGGGTATAAAATGTCGGGTGAAACCGCAGTGAGCACGGGAGTCTGCTGATCCCATGCTTGCGTTGCTCCCAAAAATAGCCTCAGCTATGGCCTCATCGATATCAAAACTCAGCCCTGCGACGAGAGTGAACAGTGCCGGGTGGTGTCATCAATCTTATTTTTTGAAGTCGTTGTTTAAGGCATTATTTATTGTTTTCACATTTTGTTGTAAGTTCATGGCACCGGGATTTCACCTCAGCCGGCACGTCTCTCCAGATAGGACCGTGTGCTCGGTAGCGTTCCTCAGAGCAGAGTACTCCGATCCGTACAGAATCATTGGGGTCACCGTGATCTCACATTATCCTGTGATCTCACGTACTGTGAGATCATAATCTTAGTATTTCAGATCTTAATAATCTTTGCAACTGATGCTGTGTTTAGTCAAGTTCATTTTCATGGAAACGTGACCTGAACCCCACGACTTTGGCTCCACTACCTCTCTCGGTACCTCGGCATCAACGCAGCCGTGACCAACCCTCTGTCGTGCGGTCATAGCGTCGCCGGACTGCGTCGCTACCATCGCCGCGCCACGGTGCCATAGTCGGCACGGCGTACTGCGGCTGTACCGTAGTGCGTGTGCTTGCGGTGTTTGCCGGTGAAGTAGGAGCCGGTGGTGCGCGACGACTCCGCGTCCGCCCCGCGTAGCAGCAGCTCCTGCACCAGGTTCACGTTCTGGTTGAGCACGGCGATGTGCAGCGCCGTCTGACCTGCACGGACCGGGGGGCGGGAGAGGCGACGTTGGCCGATTGTGATGCAGCCGACGGCTTCACGGCTGCACGGGGGGTGCGGCTGCCGAGTGTGCGGGCCGGTGTGGCTACACCGGGGCCCCTGGGCTGAAGAGGTTCAGGCACCACAACGGAGCGGGGAATTTGGCAGGTGGCACCCCCCGTTTACTTGCGTGCACCGGCGCCCATGCCCGCCGCCCGCACTACTCATCGTCGATGCTCCGCGGTCGCCACGCGATCCCGCTCCCTCGCTGCGGCTCACCCAACGCCGACGCGCCGTCATTTGTCATTCACGCCGCGGCCGCCGAGGGGTTCGCGAGACAACGGCGGTCAGGATGTCCTGCCACATCCTCTGGAGCTTTCTGCACCTCCTTCCGGCACCATGCGTGCCAGCCCGTAACACCGCTCACCCTTTGTCACTCATCCGTGTAGAGTCGTTGTCGCGTTTGTCCCCTGATTATTTCTGAAAGTGTTTTTTTTATTGTTCTCCAATTCCCGCAACGCTGATGCGCGCACGGCACGGCAAGTGCGCATTACGAAATTGCCTGTGGTGGGATGTCCAGCACCGTCCGCTGCCTCTGATAAACTAAACTATTCCTATAAACAATGTTGTATTCTACCATGTAAGGCCCACTGAGAATGATAGCTCAACGAAGTGGCTCATCATCACGTGGACATGTATCGCAGCCAAATACTCTAAACGCGTGATGTTGATTACTAAATGTGGAGGGAAAAAACGGGGAGAGAGAGAGAGAGACGCAAACTCCAAATATACAGCAGCAGCCGTCAGGGTCGGGATCGAACCCACGACCTCCTGTATACCCAGCGAGGTAGTTAACATCTCTGAGCCACCGTCACTGCTGACCTGCTGCACATTCCTCCCGTTGCGTTTCGCTGCAACCCAAGTGAGAGAGAGAGAAGGTGGGGTGGAGGTGCCCTGGGGGGGGCCTCATTCTCCCCTTCCTTGTCGAGTGATAGAGAGACCCACAGCGCGTGACTACCATGTGCCGGGCTCGACAACCAGGGCTGGATGAAGATGTTGAAGGCCCCAGGCTACAGGTACTGTGAGGCCCCCAGTAATATTTTCCAAAGGAAAACGGTTAAAGAAAAATGTAATAATACTTTTTACAAGGCTAACAACAAATAAAAGTCAGCATTCACAAATGAAACAACTTTTCACTTCATCTCTGGAGGACTTCCAGCTGGCGGAGGCCCGAAAGCACCTGCGCCTGAATCCGGCCCTGCTGACAATAAACCAGCGGCAGGGGGGGAAATCGTCCCAAGTGCTCCCTCCCTCCCTCGGTTTGGCCACTTTCGCTCAGTTGCGCGCAAAATAAAATATAAACCGGCGTTCACTCCCTCCCCCCACCCTTCATCTCGCCGGCCAGCCAGCGCCACTTTTTAGGCGATTTAATTTGAGCGTCGCAGGCGGCCGCGGTGCTTTCAGGCGCGCGCCCGCCGCGTTCATCGAAGAGCTCCATCTCGGCCATCTGGCAGTGCGCGTAATCCGAGCCACTACGGCTTCCTGATGACCATGGCCTGACAACAATGTTGTTTGTAGCCAGGCTGGATCGTGGTCCACAGTGGTGTCGCGTGATTGACCATGACCCCCCCCCCACCCCTCTTCATAGTAGCTCTGTGTGTGTGCCACTGTGGCACTGCCTAGCTCCCTGTGGCAACAACAACCGCTACTCGCCACTAAGTGGTGGTGACGTCACCACGAGGCTTGTGCCAGGCCATGTGCACGTTGAGGCCACGTAAAGTGTCGAACGCCCGCTGGCAGGAGCAGGTGCCACGGGTCGACTGACTGAGATGACTGAGGTGACTGGCTGATGCACCACTTGTGCTCCCTACTGTGAAACTTGCTGCATTTTAGCCACCCGGCGCTCCACTCGTTGTTGTGAGCGTCGCTCCTTTTGCCCTCCGTTGTTGCTGGAGGGCGACTGCCCCCAACTGCCCAGCAGCGTCCTTCACGTGCCTCCTCCACACACTGCCCCGGGCACGTGCGGCACCGCACCACCAATGCCCCCGTGGGATCCCTTGGGCTCTTCTCGCCCCATGCGTGGCGCAGCCCGCGGTCGCTCGCATACCGCGGAGCTCGCCCGTGACCCCCTCGCCGTGGAGGGCCACGCGTGGCGGCCGCGTTCCCCTTGCGCGCGACCCGGACGCCGGTGTCGTCTCGCGGTCGCGAACTTCACGCAGCGCTCGTTACCCCGGTAGAGGTCGGAGGTCATGGGCTCGTTGATGAGCGTGGGCTCCGCGTCCAGGAGGGCGAGCGCCGCGCCCAGGTTCTCGCACTGCACGGCCACGTGGAGGGCCGTCTCGCCCAGCACCCCTACACCACACCACACCGCACCGCACGGTACACCACGCGTTACACCACACCGCACGTTACACCACACCGCAGCACACTGCACCACACCGCACCACGCGTTACACCACGCGTTACACCACACCGCAGCACATTTCACCACACCGCACCACCCCGTGCGTTACACCACACCGCACCACGCGTTACACCACGCGTTACACCACACCGCAGCACACTGCATCACACGCACCACACCGCAGCACACAGCAGCACCCCACGCGTTACACCACATTAAGCAACATTGCTCACAGCGTGAAGCCTACAACAGGCTGTTCGGGGCAAGTGCTGTCAGCGAGTAGCGCCTATGGAGGCGGAACGGCACACGAGGAGGTGGGTGGCCAGCACCACGCCCGGCCGCCTTTGTCTCCCCAGTGCTGATGTTTACACACACCACCAGGTACTCATTTATGGCTCAGCCGACCCAGGGGAGGCACAGGAACTGGTTTAGATAATCGTCACTGGCGTTGGCATACCTGTCAAACCCTTATCAGTGCCCTACCTTATTACAGACCAATTCACCCCTTAGTGGTCACCCCGTGCCCATTATACATCTCAACGTTCATCCTACAAAGTCCCATCACGAGGGAGAAACACAAACAGACAAAATCAATGTTGTTGTCCGTAATTCAACGGCTGTAACGCCACATGGACCTGAAAACTAAATTTCCCTGTACAAGGTTACGGGGTAAACCGTGTGGGTTGACACGGTATGCGTTGGCCATGAGCGGGAATCGAACTCGGGCCGCCATGTTCGTAGCGCTTTGCACTCCCACTGCACTGCTGCGCCCATCACAAACCACACACGTGGCACCGACGCATCACGTGACGCCACACTGTGTTACACGTCACACCAAGTGGCACCGTGCAAACACAGCATAGCACATAGCACACCACAACACATACAGCACACCACACGCCACACACCACAACACAGCACACCACACGGCACACACCACAACACATACAGCACACCACACGCCACACACCACAACACATACAGCACACCACACGGCACACACCACAACACATACAGCACACCACACGCCACACACCACAACACAGCACACCACACGCCACACACCACAACACATACAGCACACCACACGCCACACACCACAACACATACAGCACACCACACGCCACACACCACAACACATACAGCACACCACACACCACACACCACAACACATACAGCACACCACACACCACACACCACAACACATACAGCACACCACACACCACACACCACAACAAATACAGCACACCACACACCACAACACATACAGCACACCACACGCCACACACCACAACACAGCACACCACACGCCACACAACACATACAGCACACCACACGCCACACACCACAACACATACAGCACACCACACGCCACACACCACAACACATACAGCACACCACACGCTACAGACCACAACACATACAGCACACCACACGCCACACACCACAACACATACAGCACACCACACGCCACACACCACAACACATACAGCACACCACACGCCACACACCACAACACATACAGCACACCACACGCCACACACCACAACACATACAGCACACCACACGCCACACACCACAACACATACAACACACCACACGCCACACACCACAACACATACAGCACACCACACGCCACACACCACAACACATACAGCACACCACACGCCACACACCACAACACATACAGCACACCACACGCCACACACCACAACACATACAGCACACCACACGGCACACACCACAACACATACAGCACACCACACGCCACACACCACAACACATATAGCACACCACACACCACAACATATACAGCACACCACACGGCACACACCACAACACATACAGCACACCACACGTCACACACCACAACACATACAGCACACCACACACCACAACACATACAGCACACCACACGCCACACACCACAACACATACAGCACACCACACACCACACACCACAACACATACAGCACGCCACACACCACAACACATACAGCACACCACACGCCACACACCACAACACATACAGCACACCACACGCCACACACCACAACACATACAGCACACCACACACCACAACACATACAGCACACCACACGCCACACGCCACAACACATACAGCACACCACACGCCACACACCACAACACACACAGCACACCACACGCCACACACCACAACACATACAGCACACCACACGCCACACACCACAACACATACAGCACACCACACGCCACACACCACAACACACACAGCACACCACACGCCACACACCACAACACATACAGCACACCACACACCACACACCACAATACATACAGCACACCACACGCCACACACCACAACACATACAGCACACCACACGCCACACACCACAACACATACAGCACACCACACACCACACACCACAACACATACAGCACACCACACGCCACACACCACAACACACACAGCACACCACACGCCACACACCACAACACATACAGCACACCACACGCCACACACCACAACACATACAGCACACCACACGCCACACACCACAACACACACAGCACACCACACGCCACACACCACAACACATACAGCACACCACACGCCACACACCACAACACACACAGCACACCACACGCCACACACCACAACACATAGAGCACACCACACGCCACACACCACAACACATACAGCACACCACACACCACAACACATACAGCACACCACACGCCACACACCACAACACATATAGCACACCACACACCACAACATATACAGCACACCACACGGCACACACCACAACACATACAGCACACCACACGTCACACACCACAACACATACAGCACACCACACACCACAACACATACAGCACACCACACGCCACACACCACAACACATACAGCACACCACACACCACACACCACAACACATACAGCACGCCACACACCACAACACATACAGCACACCACACGCCACACACCACAACACATACAGCACACCACACGCCACACACCACAACACATACAGCACACCACACGCCACACACCACAACACATACAGCACACCACACGCCACACACCACAACACATACAACACACCACACGCCACACACCACAACACATACAGCACACCACACGCCACACACACAACACATACAGCACACCACACGCCACACACCACAACACATACAGCACACCACACGCCACACACCACAACACATACAGCACACCACACGGCACACACCACAACACATACAGCACACCACACGCCACACACCACAACACATATAGCACACCACACACCACAACATATACAGCACACCACACGGCACACACCACAACACATACAGCACACCACACGTCACACACCACAACACATACAGCACACCACACACCACAACACATACAGCACACCACACGCCACACACCACAACACATACAGCACACCACACACCACACACCACAACACATACAGCACGCCACACACCACAACACATACAGCACACCACACGCCACACACCACAACACATACAGCACACCACACGCCACACACCACAACACATACAGCACACCACACACCACAACACATACAGCACACCACACGCCACACGCCACAACACATACAGCACACCACACGCCACACACCACAACACACACAGCACACCACACGCCACACACCACAACACATACAGCACACCACACGCCACACACCACAACACATACAGCACACCACACGCCACACACCACAACACACACAGCACACCACACGCCACACACCACAACACATACAGCACACCACACACCCACACACCACAATACATACAGCACACCACACGCCACACACCACAACACATACAGCACACCACACGCCACACACCACAACACATACAGCACACCACACACCACACACCACAAACACATACAGCACACCACACGCCACACACCACAACAACACAGCACACCACACGCCCACACACCACAACACATACAGCACACCACACGCCACACACCACAACACATACAGCACACCACACGCCACACACCACAACACACACAGCACACCACACGCCACAACACCACAACACATACAGCACACCACACGCCACACAACCACAACACACACAGCACACCACACGCCACACACCACAACACATAGAGCACACCACACGCCCACACCACAACACATACAGCACACCACACACCACAACACATACAGCACACCACACGCCACACACCACAACACATATAGCACACCACACACCACAACATATACAGCACACCACACGGCACACACCACAACACATACAGCACACCACACGTCACACACCACAACACATACAGCACACCACACACCACAACACATACAGCACACCACACGCACACACCACAACACATACAGCACACCACACCCACACACCACAACACATACAGCACGCCACACACCACAACACATACAGCACACACACGCCACACACCACAAACATACAGCACACCACACGCCACACACCACAACACATACAGCACACCACACACCACAACACATACAGCACCACACGCCACACGCCACAACACATACAGCACACCACACGCCACACACCACAACACACACAGCACACCACACGCCACACACCACAACACATACAGCACACCACACGCCACACACCACAACACATACAGCACACCACACGCCACACACCACAACACACACAGCACACCACACGCCACACACCACAACACATACAGCACACCACACACCACACACCACAATACATACAGCACACCACACGCCACACACCACAACACATACAGCACACCACACGCCACACACCACAACACATACAGCACACCACACACCACACACCACAACACATACAGCACACCACACGCCACACACCACAACACACACAGCACACCACACGCCACACACCACAACACATACAGCACCCCACACGCCACACACCACAACACATACAGCACACCACACGCCACACACCCACAACACACACAGCACACCACACGCCACACACCACAACACATACAGCACACCACACGCCACACACCACAACACACACAGCACACCACACGCCACACACCACAACACATACAGCACACCACACGCCACACACCACAACACATACAGCACACCACACACCACAACACATACAGCACACCACACACCACACACACCACAACACATATAGCACACCACACGCCACACACCACAACACACACAGCACACCACACGCCACACAACACATACAGCACACCACACGCCACACACCACAACACATACAGCATCACCACACACCACAACACATACAGCACACCACACGCCACACAACACATACAGCACACCACACGGCATACACCACAACACATACAGCACACCACAACACACACACCACAACACATACAGCACACCACACACCACAACACATACAGCACACCACACGCCACACACCACAACACAGCACACCACACGCCACACAACACATACAGCACACCACACGCCACACGCCACAACACATACAGCACACCACACACCACAACACATACAGCACACCACACGCCACACACCACAACACACACAGCACACCACACACCACACACCACAACACATACAGCACACCACACGCCACACACCACAACACACACAGCACACCACACACCACACGCCACACAACACATACAGCACACCACACGCCACACACCACAACACATACAGCACACCACACACCACAACACATACAGCACACCACACGCCACACAACACATACAGCACACCACACGGCATACACCACAACACATACAGCACACCACAACACACACACCACAACACATACAGCACACCACACACCACACACCACAACACATACAGCACACCACACGCCACACACCACAACACATACAGCACACCACACACCACAACACATACAGCACACCACACGCCACACACCACAACACAGCACACCACACGCCACACAACACATACAGCACACCACACGCCACAACACATACAGCACACCACACGCCACACACCACAACACATACAGCACATCACACGCCACGCACCACAACACATACAGCACACCACACACCACAACACATACAGCACACCACACGCCACACACCACAACACATACACCACACGCCACACACCACAACACACACAGCACACCACACGCCACACACCACAACACATACAGCACACCACACGCCACACACCACAACACATACAGCACACCACACACCACAACACATACAGCACACCACACGCCACACACCACAACACATACAGCACACCACACGCCACACGCCACAACACAGCACACCACAACACACACACCACAACACATACAGCACACCACACGCCACACACCACAACACATACAGCACACCACACACCACAACACATACAGCACACCACACGCCACGCACCACAACACATACTGCACACCACACACCACACACCACAACACATACAGCACACCACAACACACACACCACAACACATACAGCACGCCACACACCACAACACACACAGCACACTACACGGCACACCACATACAGCACACCACACGGCACACACCACAACACATACAGCACCACACAACACACACACCACAACACATACAGCACGCCACACACCACAACACACACAGCACACCACACACCACACGCCACAACACACACCACACGCCACACACCACAACACATACAGCACACCACACGCCACACACCACAACACAGCACACCACACGGCCACACACCACAACACAGCACACCACACGCCACACACCACAACACATACAGCACACCACACGGCACACACCACAACACATACAGCACACCACACACCACACACCACAACACATACAGCACACCACACGCCACACACCACAACACATACAGCACACCACAACACACACACCACAACACATACAGCACACCACACGCCACACACCACAACACACCACACGCCACACACCACAACACATACAGCACACCGCATCGCACGGCATACACCACAACACATACAGCACACCACACGCCACACACCACAACACATACAGCACACCACACACCACACACCACAACACATACAGCACACCACACACCACAACACATACAGCACACCACACGGCACGCACCACAACATATACAGCACACCACACGGCACACACCACAACACATACAGCACACCACACGCGACACACCACAACACATACAGCACACCACACACCACAACACATACAGCACACCACACGGCACGCACCACAACATATACAGCACACCACACGCCACACACCACAACACATACAGCACACCACACACCACACACCACAACACATACAGCACACCACACGCCACACACCACAACACATACAGCACACCACACGCCACACACCACAACACATACAGCACACCACACGCCACACACCACAACACATACAGCACACCACACGCCACACACCACAACACATACAGCACACCACACGCCACACACCACAACACATACAGCACACCACACGCCACGCACCACAACACAGCATACCACACGGCACCACAGAGCACTAACCAAATCACACAGCACATCACACAGCACACCAAACAGTACACACAACAGACAACACAGCACACACAGCACACGAGATGGTACCACACAGCACACGACACATGGCACCACGTGGCATAACCAT